>NC_048593.1:23929900-24227400 GCF_013265735.2 Oncorhynchus mykiss
AGGGGGAGCACCGATAAGGAGAAAAGAGGAGCAAAGACAGGAGAAGAACAAAGAGAGACTTTGACAAGAGTAGAGGATGAGGTGAGACTTACAGTAGGAAGTAAGAGACAGAGGAGCAGAGCGTGTAGTTTCAGAGAAGAGGAGTTGTAGCAGCGACGCAAATGAGAAGACTGAGGGGAGGCCCTCTTTGGGGAAGAGAAACAAACGATTTGGTAGGAGAGGCCAGAAGAGGGTGAGAGAGAGGAGGGTAGCATGAGGCTCCTCCACAGCTGTCTGTTTGTTTATGAAAGGTGAGTTTGTTCATGCCTGTCAGCCAACCATGTGGGTATTCACAGCTGAGGAGCCTGCAGATGTATGCAGGGAGGGGGCACAGAGGCTCAGAGGGGTGACAGTGGGTGGAGGTGAAGCAGTAGTAGTCCCTGACAAGCGGTGGTGCGTTAGGTTGACTACTTCCCTTAAAGAGATGCGGTAGACAGACCTACTTTGTTTTCTTGACCAGTCTACCTAGTTTGAATTTATTCAGCCCATCAGTTGTTTTATTTTCGTACTTTGTCAAACAAATGTTTTTCTTTCACGTTTTTAATGGGGGAATTTGTTTTTGTTAAGGTCTGTCGTCTAATAACTGCTGCAGTGATCTTTCTATTTTACGGCACCGTTAAGCTACACAAGCTGGATTTGTTTCGTATTATACAGGCTAAATGAGGAGGGCTTTGTGTGAATGGTAATGAAGATGATTATTTCCTATCTCTATGTCTTTGTCCCTAGGACATGGCCTGTTATTGGTTGTGCATCAGATTTATCCTGTAGGATGTCACAGATTCCTTCCTTATCCCCCGTATCAGAGGTTGTCTTTCATAAACGCTTTTAGAAGTATTGTACTTTTATCTGTGTTTGCTCTTTCTGTAAAACAATCATGCTATAATTCAGTAATTAAACTGTCAAAAATGCTTTTGAATTATACAGAGTATAGATAAATCAGACCGCAAACCATTTTCGGGAAATACCAAAAATATTGGCATTATTGTGTATTTTAATATCTAAATATACACTGAGTGTACAAAACATTTGGGTCACTTTCTAATATGTAGTTGCACCCTCTTACCCTCAGAAAAGCCTCAATTTGTCTGGGTGTGGACCCTACAAGGTGTCGAAAGCGTTCCACAGGGATGTGGGCCCATGTTGACTCCAATTTTTGTAATTGTTTTATTTCACCTTTATTTAACCAGGTAGGGAAGTTGAGAACAAGTTCTCATTTACAATTGCGAACTGGCCAAGATAAAGCAAATCAGTTCGACACATACAACAACACAGAGTTACACATGGAGTAAAACAAACACCAGTCAATAATACAGTAGAAAAACAAGTATATATACAATGTGAGCAAATGAGGTGAGATAAGGGAGGTAAACGCAAAAAAAAAGAGGCCATGGTGTTGAAGTAAATACAATATAGCAAGTAAAACACTGGAATGGTAGATTTGCAGTGGAAGAATGTGCAAGGTAGAGATAGAAATAATAGGGTGCAAAGGAGAAAAATAACTAAATAAATACAGTAGGGGGAGAGGTAGTTGTTTGGGCTAAATTATAGATGGTTTATGTACAGGTGCAGTAATCTGTGAGCTGCTCTGACAGCTGGTGCTGAAAGCTAGTGAGGGAGATAAGTGTCTCCAGTTTCAGAGATTTTTATAGTTCACTCCAGTAATTGGCAGCAGAGAACTAGAAGGAGAGGCGGCCAAAGGAATAATTGGTTTTGGGGGTGACCAGAGAGATATACCTGCTGGAGCGCGTGCTACAGGTGGGTGCTGATATGGTGACCAGCGAGCTGAGATAAGGGGGGACTTTACCTAGCAGGGTCTTGTAGATGACCTGGAGCCAGTGGGTTTGGCGACGAGTATGAAGCGAGGACCAGCCAACGAGAGCGTACAGATTGCAGTGGTGGGTAGTATATGGGGCTCTGGTGACAAAACGGATGGCACTGTGATAGACTGCATCCAATTTATTGAGTAGGGTATTGGAGGCTATTTTGTAAATGACATCGCCGAAGTCGAGGATCGGTAGGATGGTCAGTTTTACAAGGGTATGTTTGGCAGCATGAGTGAAGGATGCTTTGTTGCGAAATAGGAAGCCGATTCTAGATTTAACTTTGGATTGGAGATGTTTGATGTGAGTCTGGAAGGAGAGTTTACTGTCTAACCAGACACTTAGGTATTTGTAGTTGTCCACATATTCTAAGTCAGAACCGTCCAGAGTAGTGATGTTGGAGGGGCGGGCAGGTGCAGGCAGCGATCGGTTGAAGTTTTACTTGTATTTAAGAGCAATTGGAGACCACGGAAGGAGAGTGGTATGGCATTGAAGCTCATTTGGAGGGTTGTTAACACAGTGTCCAAAGAAGGGCCAGAAGTATACAGAATGGTGTCGTCTGCGTAGAGGTGGATCAGAGACTCACCAGCAGCAAGAGCGACATCATTGATGTATACAGAGAAGAGAGTCGGTCCAAGAATTGAACCCTGTGGCACCCCAATAGAGACTGCCAGAGGCCCGAACAACAGGCCCTCCGATTTGACACACTGAACTCTATCAGAGAAGTAGTTGGTGAACCAGGCGAGGCAATCATTTGAGAAACCAAGGCTGTCGAGTCTGCCGATGAGGATGTGGTGATTGACAGAGTCGAAAGCCATGGCCAGATCAATAAATACGGCTGCACAGTATTGTTTCTTATCGATGGCGGTTAAGATATCGTTTAGGACCTTGAGCGTTGCTGAGGTGCACCCATGACCAGCTCTGAAACCAGATTGCATAGCCGAGAAGGTATGGTGGGATTCGAAATGGTCGATAATCTGTTTGTTGACTTGGCTTTCGAAGACCTTAGAAAGGCAGGGTAGGATAGATATAGGTCTGTAGCAGTTTGGGGCAAGAGTGTCCCCCCCCTTTTGAAGAGGGGGATGACCGCAGCTGCTTTCCAATCTTTGGGAAACTCAGATGACACGAGAGGTTGAACAGGCTAGTAATATGGGTTGCAACAATTTCGGCAGATAATTTTAGAAAGAAAGGGTCCAGATTGTCTAGCCCGGCTGATTTGTATGGGGCTCTTTCAGAACATCGGCTGACTGGATTTGGGAGAAGGAGAAATGGGGAAGGCTTGGGCGAGTTGCTGTGGGGAGTGCAGTGCTGTTAACCGGGGTAGGGGTAGTCAGGTGGAAAGCATGGCCAGCCGTAGAAAAATGCTTATTGAAATTCTCAATTATCGTGGATTTATTGGTGGTGACAGTGTTTCCTCTCCTCAGTGCAGTGGGCAGCTGGGAGGAGGTGTTCTTATTCTCCATGTACTTTACAGTGTCCCAGAACTTTTTTGAGTTTGTGTTGCAGGAAGCACATTTCTGTTTGAAAAAGCAATTCTTGGCTTTTCTAACTGCCTGTGTATATTGGTTTCTAGCTTCCCTGAAAAGTTGCATATCACGGGGGCTGTTCGATGCTAATGCAGAACGCCATAGGATGCTTCCCACAGTTGTGTCAAGTTGGCTGGATGTCTTTTGGGTGGTGGACCATTCTTGATACACATGGGAAACTGCTGAGAGTGTAAAACCCAACAGCGCTGCAGCTCTTGACACACTCAAACCAGTGCGCCTGGCACCTATTACCATACCCGTTCAAAGGCACTTAAATCTTTTGTCTTGCCCATTCACCCTCTGAATGGCATACAAAAACAATTACTGTCTCTGTCTCAAGGCTTAAAATGGTCTCCTCCCCTTCATATAGACTGATTCAAAGTGGATATAACAAGTGACCTCAATAAGGGATCATAGCTTTCACCTGGATTCACCTGGTCAGTCTGTCATGGAAAGAGCATGTTTTGTACACTCCGTGTACATGTAACTGCCAAAATAAAGAATACAAAGTATATTGAAAGCAGGTGCTTCCACACAGGTGTGGATCCTGAGTTATTTAAGCAATTAACATCCCATCATGCTTCAGGTTATGTATAAAAATGCCCAGTTGCCCATTATTTTGGCTACCATGGCTAGAAGAAGAGATCTCAGTGACCTTTGAAAGGGGGGTCTCAACGGAGCATAGGGGCTCTAAAGTTTTTTGTGGGTGTTTCATTCACCAGACATCCCACCTACACGGAAAACAAAAATATAAATGCAACATGTAAAGTGTTGGTTTCATGAGCTAAAATAAAGATCCCAGAAATGTTCGATACTCACAATATTTCTCTCAAATGTCATTTATGTCATTTATGGTCATTTATGAACATTTGAACATCTTGACCATGTTTTGTTATAATCTCCACCCGGCACAGCCAGAAGAGGACTGGCCACCCCACATAGCCTGGTTCCTCTCTAGGTTTCTTCCTAGGTTTTGGCCTTTCTAGGGAGTTTTTCCTAGCCACCGTGCTTCTTCACCTGCATTGCTTGCTGTTTGGGGTTTTAGGCTGGGTTTCTGTACAGCACTTTGAGATATCAGCTGATGTACGAAGGGCTATATAAAATAAATTTGATTGATTGATTGAAATGTTGTGCACCCATTTGTTTACATCCCTGTTAGTGAGCATTTCTCCTTTGCCAAGATAACCAATCCACCTGACAGGTGTGGCATATGACGAAGCTGATTAAACAGCATGATCATTGCACAGGTGCACCTTGTGCTTGGGGACAAAGGCCACAATGTGCCGTTTTGTCACACAACACAATGCCAGGATGTGTTTTGAGGGTGTGTGTAATTGGCATGCTGACTGCAGGAATGTCCACCAGAACTGTTTCCAGATAATTTAATGTTAATTTCTCTACCATAAGCCACCTCCAAAGTGGAAATTTGAATGCAAAGCTACCGTGACGAGATCCTGAGGTCCATTGTCGTGCCATTCATCAGCCTCCATCACCTTGTATTTCAACATGATAATGCATGGCCCCATGTCGGAAGTATCTGTACACAATTCCTGGAAGCTAAAAATGTCCTAGCTCTTCCATGGCCTGCATACTCACGAGACATGTCACCCCTTGAGCATGTTTGGAATGCTCTGAATAGTCCTATAATTCCTATAATAACTACAACCTAAAACGTCTTACCTGGGAATATTGAAGACTCATGTTAAGAGGAACCACCAGCTTTCAAACGTTAGCTTTCTTACATAGCACATATTGCACTTTAACTTTCTTCTCCGAAACTTTGTTTTTGCATTATTTAAACCAAATTGAACATGTTTCATTATTTATGTGAGGCTAAATTTTATTGATGTATTATATTTATTGATATTACGTTAAAATAAGTGTTCATTCAGTATTGTTGTAATTGTCATTATTACAAATACATTTAAAAAATTGTCCGATTAATCGGTATTGGCTTTTTTTGTCCTCCAATTATCGGTATCGGCGTTGAAAAATCATAATCGGTCGACCTCTAGTCTGTATCAGCATGGAGTTAGCTTTCCCTGGGCTCAAGGTTACACTTTCAAATTTCATTTAGGGACTCTCTATGACCATTCCTGGTGTTTATGCCATCCCACTCCCAACATGGCAAATGTAGCCTAGCTGTCATGGTAAGCAACAATTTATTGAAAATTAGTTTTGGCAGGTTCGTATACAAAGTATTCCTAGGGATACAGTACAATGTCCTTGTGAGAGACCTGTGTGCCTAGATGGGGTGGGGGCATTGGGGAGAGGTGGAGGTATTAAGGGTCGGAGGGTTGGCGTGTGTGGGTTTCTCCAGAAATTCCAATGCTTTTAAGGTAATTATAATCCCTGAGAAATGACAAGTGACATATGGGTGGAATGCCGAAAGGAGGGAAGACCACTTCCCATGTGGCATCCAGACATTTCCTCAAAGTAAATAGGGTGTGTGTGAATATAGGCTGTCAGAATGTCACACAGACGCATACCACTAGGAGAGCCTTTAAAACACCGCCTAGCCTAACATGCTAACCTATTGGCACTTTCATAATGAGAAATACCCCAGCAAAGCCATTTGATCCCAAATCAGTTTTGTAGATTAGATTAGATTTTGATTTAGTCACATGCACAGGGTTGCAGATGTATGTTAACCTACTAGACGCCCCTCTGCATTGGAAGTTAAGTTAATTTGACTAAAGGCCCATGCCTGTGAAGGGAGTTGTCAGGAGGCCATATACTGGGGCAAATAACAAGAACAACAAACAATTCTACCCTATGTATGCCACAGTAGGGTTGCAAAATTCCGGGAACTTTCAATAAATTCACTGGTTTTCCAGAAATCCTGGTTGCAGGATACCGGATCTTCTGCTTATTCCTTCCTGTACCTGGGATATCGAGAGAACTTGGGAATTTCCTGGAATTTTGCAATCCTACACCACATTTTACCTAAACTGAGTATACAGTGTATACAGTTTTACAGTTTTACCTAAACTGAGTATACAGTGCCTTCAGAAGGTATTCAGACCCCTTGACTTTTTCCGCATTTTGTTACAATACAGCCTTATTTTAAAATGGTTTAAACATGTTTTTTTATCCTCAGCAATCTACACACAATTCCCCATAATGACAAAGCAAAAACAGGTTTTTAGACATTTTTGTTTTTTATTTACATAAGTATTCAAACCCTTTGCTATGAGTCTTGAAATTGAGTGCAGGTGCATCCTGTTTCCATTGATCATCCTTAGGATGTTTCTACAACTTGATTGGAGTCCACCTGTGTTAAATTCCATTGATTGGACATGATTTGGAAAGGCGCACAAACCTGTCTATATAAAGGTCCCACAGTTGACAGTGCAAGTCAGAGCAAAAACCAAACCATGAAGTCGAAGGAATTGTCTGTAGAGCTGCTGGGTTTTTCAAGCTCAACAGTTTCCAGTGTGTATCAAGAATGGTCCATCACCCAAAGGACATCCAGCCAACTTGACATGACTGTTGGAAGCAGTGGAGTCAACATGGGCTAGCATCATTGTGGAATGCTTTCGACACGTTTTAGTCCATGCCACAATGAATTTAGACTGTTCTGAAGGCAAAAGCGCGTATTGGGAAGGTGTTCCTATTGTTTTGTACACTGTGTTCATTATGATATAAAATAATTCTACATGAAGCAATTTCTTGCCTCATTTCGTTTAATGCGCTAGGTACTGTTGCATGAATTGTTCTATACCAATTAAATTGCGAGCACAAGTGGGGGGGAATAAATGTCTCTTGAACTGCATGTTTGAAACCCCTGACCTTACTGTTAAGGCTCTGATTGTTAAGGGTAAAACTGACCCTATATCTGAGTTCAATCAGGAGAGCAATGAATCTCAACACAGAAAAGCTTCAGTGTTAGCATTTTGCCAGCAGCCGGCAAGGCCACGTTTTTCCACTTGCCCTGAAGAGAACTCTGCGGATTGCTGCAGCTTTGGCAAAATAAAATGTAGAACACAAGGCCTGGCTCTAATGTATTAAATTAGCCTCAGCATCGAAGACTTCCCATGTGATCCATTTGTCTCTGTCTTCTGGCCATAACACAAATTAGACAAATGAATCACGTCGACTTCCCTCAGCATGTGGAGCACCAAACTATTTTTGGTGCAAGGCGGCGAGGTGAGAGATTGCTTTCAGCCTCTTTCGGAGCTTCTTTTTGTGGACCCTGACCGGGCAATTCATTGTTCCATTGGTTGACGTTTTTTTTCCTCTGGCCTGAGGAAGGGTAGCTATTTGATAAATGAGCTGCATAGTTAGGCTGAATAAAGCTTGTACCTGCTTCATTCTGCCTTAGTGATGGCTAATGTACAATGTTGCCCTAGTTAGTACACATTTCTACTCTTGGTAGTGTACACAGTACAAACATCCTACTCACTACCTAGTGTTTGACTTTTATAGCTTGGGTTTAGCCATAGGCTCTAGAGTACAAAACCCCCTGTACTGTAGGTCTTCTCATTTTTACAATGGTGGTAGGGGCATCAAGACCTTTTATCTTCAGTTAATAGCTCACAGACACAGATTGGGGACAACCTTCATAAGGTCAATGAGTATGCAGCTTTCAGATTACTCAATTTGACTCAAATTGTTGAGCATACATAACTGACCATGCGGATACCATTTTGATATATGGCACTGTCTTGCATTTAATTGCTAGATATGACTTTTCCATTATCCACCTTCTCTTTCTGGTAAGTAATATTAGAATGAAAGGGTCATGCTTTAGGCTATTTAAAGGAAGGTGCGTAAGGTTGACATGGACACACTGAGTGGTACTGATGGAGATGTTAGAGGATTGCCCTCCATCTGAAAAGGACACTTCTGGATTCCTGGGTGGCACCTGTAGAACCACCCTGCCCCCTACTCCCTCAACATAGATAATGGAAGTGCATCATGGGGCTCTATCATTTTACCCATGAGAACTTGCCCCTAGAAGCTGAAATGGCTAGGGGAGATAGAGAGAGATGTAAACTCTTCTCATACTTTGTTGATTTCAAAAAATCTTTTGACTCAATTTGGCATGAGGTCTGCTATACAAACTTATGGAAAGCGGTGTTGGGGGAAAACATACGATATTATAAAATCCATGTACACAAACAACAATTGGCAAAAAACACTTTTTTCCACAGTGCCATGGGGTGAGACAGTGATCCCCCTCCATCCCATGATCACCCCACCCTCTTCAACATGCAGTGTATTCGGAAAGTGTTCAGACTCCTTGACTTTTTCCACATTTTGTTACGCTACAGTCTTATTCTAAAATGGATTAAATGTTTTTTTCCCCCTCATCAATCTACACACAATACCCCATAATGACAAAGCAAAAACTTTTTTTTTTCATGTTTGCAAATGTATTAAAAATCTAAGCAGAAATATCACATTTACATAAGTAGGGCTGTGGCGGTCACGAAATTTTGTCAGATGGTGTTTGTCAAGCAAATAACTGTCGGTCTCACGGTAATTGACCATTAATTAACAAACACATTTAGCATCTCCTGGCTTCCACACACAGCCTCAAGCCACTGATGCAGACCTTTGGAACATCTATATTTTAAAAAGTCTTATAAATCCATGTAATATCGCCTACACCTTCACAATAAATCCATTATTTATTTTAGACAGGTCTAAAGAAGCATGATATGAAAAAAATGTAATCTATTTCAGAAGAACAGAATAGCATACTCTGAGTTGTTCTTATGTTAGGTCCTCATCTGGCTATGCCACATTTCTGTGGGCTACACTAGCTCATTTAGCAGACAAGATTTGCTTAGAATTCCATATCATTATTTTATAGTATTAAAAATACAATTGAACAAAGCTGAATAAAATATAAATATTTTCTCCAAACAATTTGAGGGAGTGCGCACATGTGGCTATTCTGTGTTGAGCGGTTAACAAAGAAATAGGTACTCCTATATGCTTTACTTATAGTTATTATTAATGTAACTTTAGTCGTTCTACAAATGTTGGGCTATATGTTTAGGTTTTTAATACATTGTAAGGCTGCGTGATGCGACTCTAATGATGATTTGAAAAAAGTTGTTTGAAATGCATGAGCCTTGCTTGTTTTTTTTGCGCAGGCTGTACACACTTCATTAGTCTCTCATTCACAATTTGACAAGCACTTGATAATGCTTCGAATTTCACGGTGGCCTTCCCTTTGTGGCCGTAATGCACCCTAAAAATCCCTGCCTTTTGCGGCCAGTGGCCATTGTGCCCTTGGCCCGGAGTGCTGCGTTGTGCCCTTTTTATGTACCTTTCACTCACATGCCTCTCCATCCCATGATCTGGTCTTTCTAACAGTAAAGACAAAACACAAATTGTCTTCCCCAAATTTGAAACTCACACGCTACTTATGTATGTCAGTTAGCGGATTAATGTGCCTAATTTTAAGAAGTTATTTGGAGGCTTTAGTTGTGGTATAAACCTTCAAAACATGAGGTGTGCGACTATTATTAGAAAAAGTTGCCCCAAAAAAAGAGGTATTGTTTCTTATGCTGGGCATCATTCACAAGTGGCTAATAATCTCACCCATCAGACTATTCTTGATTTAATCTTTGCATATACTAAATAATATGTCTGAAATGTGTTTTTCTTGAGAATGGAACATTATCATGCACCTGTCTCGACGCAGGTGTAGCGGGAAAAAATACATGTCATCTATGCACTTAAATAGCTAAAGGAGGACACTTTTCCTGTGGTTCATTTTCATGCTAGCCAGGTAGGCTATACTCCTGTTGTAAAGATATACAATGTGCTTAATTTTAGGAAAGTTGAGAAATAATTATAGTAGGCTTAGCCCATAGAAAGCTGATGGGACTCTCCTCTTTTTAGTAGAGGCCATCACTCTGTTTTCTCGCGCAATTGCATAGCCTATAGAAATGTTGCGCAACATGAGCTCATGGGCTCTCATTAAGTTTTTGATTAGATTTTTGAAATACATTTGCATTGATGTCAGAGTGATTAGAGGGACAATAGAGTGCTGAGTACCAGGCAGTTAGCAAGTTTGGTAGGCTACTAATGACCATCAGCAGCATCAGAGCTTGGAGAAACCTAATTACCGTGACTAAACGGTCACGTGGAATTTGACTGCCTTCATGACTCATGACTGACAGTGTGGAGGTAATATGGTCACCGCAACAGCCCTACACATAAGAATTCAGACCCTTTACTCAGTACTTTGTTGAAGCACCTTTGGCAGCGACTACAGCCTTGAGTGTGACGCGACAAGCTTGACACACCTTTATTTGGGGAGTTTCTCCTATTCTTCTCTGCAGATCCTCCCGAGCTCTGTCAGGTTGTATGGGGAATGTCGCTGCACAGCTATTTTCAGGTCTCCCCAGAGATGTTTGATCAGGTTCAAGTCCCGGCTCTTGCGGGACACTCAAGGACATTCAGATACTTGTCCCGAAGCCACTCCTGCATTGTCTTGGCTGTGTGCTTAGGTCATTGTTCTGTTGGAAGGTGAACCTTCACCCTAGTCTCAGTGCTCTGGAACAGGTTTTCATCAAGGATCTCGTTGTACTTTGCTCCGTTCATCTTTCCTTCGATCCTGACTAGTCTCCCAGTTCCTGCAGCTGAACAACATCCCAACAGTATGATGCTGCCACCACCATGCATCACAGTAGGGATGGTCCCAGGTTTCCTCCAGACGTGACAATTGGCATTCAGTCCGAAGAGTTCAATCTTGATTTCATCAGACCAGAGAATCTTGTTTCTTAGGTGCTTTTTGGTAAACTCCAAGTGGGATGCCATGCCTTTTACTGAGGAGTGGCTTCCGTTTGGCCACTTAAGCCTGATTGGTGGAGTGCTGTAGAGAAGGTTGTTCGTCTGGAAGGTTCTCCCATCTCCACATAGGAACTCTGGAGCTCTGTTAGTGACCATTGGGTTCCTTCCTTACCCAGATCTGTGCCTTGACACAATCCTGTGCTCTGACATGCACTGTCAACTGTGGGACCTTATATAGATGTGTGTGCTTTCCCAAATCATGTCAAATCAATTGAACTCACCACAGGTGGATTCCAGTCAAGTTGTAGAAACATCTCAAGGATGATCAATGGAAACAGGATGCACCTGAGCTCAATTTGAAGTCTCAAAGCAAAGGGTCTGAATACTTATAAGCTATTTCTGCTTTTTTAGTTTTAATACATGTGCCAAATTTTCTAAAAACCTGTTTTCGCTTTGTCATTATGAGAGAGTAAGTAAATAAATAAATATTGTATGGGGTCACCAATTACCTCTACATCATGCCTCTGCCTGCCTTTCTGTCTCCCATGTCATTTCCTCCTTTTACCTCTGATCTCTCTCTCTCTCTCCCGTGACCACAGCACAATCTCATGCCAAAACCCAGTAAGAATTGGCCGCAACCCACCATTTGGCAAACAGGCTACACAAACAATCGATTGGATGTGGACCGAACAGGGTTTCCTGTTGAAGTAATGTTAGTTCTGGTGGTTGGCCCCTTCAGTTGATCAAATGGTGATTACTGGTAAAACTAGGCACAAGGCATTGAATTATGTCATTGTCTCACTCACTTGACTTATCATGCAGGCCTAACCTATGTTTTCATGCACACTACAGTGTTATACAGTATATCTATATAAAAGCAAATACTGTATCGATCTAATCCTAGATTGATTTATATTATCTATGAATTAGGGCTTTTTATAAACGGCCCTCGTTTGAAATGCTCCCTCCATCCCTCTCTGCTTGAGTGTTAATGGCCCATTCTTAATAGCAGGTGATCCTTGCAGTCCCTCTCACTTCCTGAGAGGATTAATTCAAAGTGTTTCTCTCCCTCAGGACTGATCAGAGACGGCAGAGGAGTATCGCTTGTGATTTAATTCACATCGCTGCTTGCGCAGAAATACATACTGTACTTGTTCTGTCCAGAGTTATGGTAGTAAAATAGTCTTTATATGTAGGTCTGTGTAAAGAGAAATGTAGGAAATGGTGTGAAGAAAAGATTCACCTTGAAGTTGTGTGAATGAACAACACTTTCTTTTTGAGTACTGTGTAGCTGACTTTTCACCAAGAATGTACTATTCAGGAGTTATTGTAGAAAGTACTGAGTCCAAAAGATTCTCCTTGAAGTATTGTAAGCCTGTATGGACTACATGCATGTTTGGAATTGTTTTTGTGTAGCCTGTTTGCCAAATGGTGGGTTGCGGACAATTCTTACTGTTTTTTTTCCCTTGAGATTGTGCTGTCGCTCTTGTTGCTGGTGATTCTCTGATCCACCTCTACGCAGATGAGACCATTCTGTATACTTCTGGCCCTTCTTTGGACACTGTGTTAACTAACCTCCAGACGAGCTTCAATGCCATACCACTCTCCTTCCGTTGACTCCAACTGCTCTTAAATGCAAGTAAAACTAAATGCATGCTCTTCAACGGATCGCTGCCTGCACCTGCCCGCCCGTCCAGCATCACTACTCTGGATGGTTCTGACTTAAAATATGTGGACAACTACAAATACCTACGTGTCTGGTTAGACTGTAAACTCTCCTTCGAGACTCACATCAAACATCTCCAATCCAAAATTAAATATAGAATCGGCTTCCTATTTTGCAAAAAAGCATCCTTCACTCATGCTGCCAAACATACCCTCGTAAAACTGACCGTCCTACCGATCCTCGACTTCGGCGATGTCATTTACAAAATAGCCTCCAACACTCTACTCAGCAAATTGGATGCAGTCTATCACAGTGCCATCCATTTTGTCACCAAAGCCCCATATACTACCCACCATTGCAACCTATACGCTCTCGTTGACTGGCCCTCGCTTCATATTCATCGCCAAACTCACTGGCTCCAGGTCATCTACAAGTCTTTGCTAGGTAAAGCCCTGCCTTATCTCAGCTCACTGGTCACCATAGCAACACCCACCCGTAGCACTCTCTCCAGCAGGTATATCTCACTAGTCTCCCCAAAGCCAATTCCTCCTTTGGCCGCCTTTCCTTCCAGTTCTCTGCTGCCAATGACTGGAACGAACTGCAAAAATCACTGATGCTGGAGACTCATATCTCCCTCACTAGCTGTCAGTGCAGCTCACAGATCACTGCACCTGTACATAGCCTATCTGTAATATAGCCCATCCAACTACCTCATCCCCATACTGTATTTATTTATTTATCTTGCTCCTTTGCAACCCAGTATCTCTACTTGCACATTCAGTGTTTAATTGGTATATTGCAATTACTTATTATTTATTGCCTTACCTCCCTAATCTTACCTCATTTGCACAGACTGTATATAGATTTTTTCTACTGTATTATTGACTATGTTTATTTATTCCATGTGTAACTCTGTGTTGTTGTATGTGTCGAACTGCTTTGCTTTATTCTTGGCCAGGTCGCAGTTGTAAATGAGAACTTGTTCTTAACTGGTTAAATAAAGGTGATGTAAAAAAAAATGGTCAAAGGTTAGGCTAGTAACATTTCTTTGTCTAGAGATCCACAATAAAATTAGAAGTGGTTTAGTTTGGTCTCAGAAGGTTTTGGAACCACTGTACTACAGATAGAACTCAAGTAGTGAAAATAAATCCTCAGGGGCTGGTTTGAGTTAGGTTAGCAGTGGAGGCTAACTTTAGCATCACAGATCTGTGTTGGGTATATATGGAGGTTGGTCTGTCTTTTTCTTTCTTCCCTTGAAAACCAAGTCTGCTCCTTTTGTCCAGTTTGGAAAGGACTCTCATTGTAGCTTAGTGGCATGCAGCCCCATTTGTATCTGCACTCAGTCTCTGCCTAGTCATGACAGCTCTAATTCCTCTCTGAAAGTTAAGCCTCCACACTGCAGGATGAAACAAAGGTTGTCGCGGAGAAGTTTGTTGTGTTTTTCTGTTGCAGTATGCTGAGGTAAGGGGTAAGAGTTTTCTAATGCCCCTAGGCATATCTTTTGTGAGACTTCTTCTCAATATGAGAAAGCAGGACTGTGTTTTTTTTAGTTTATTGTGTTAGTCTTAATCTACCATTTAAAAACCTTGTTCATATTTTTCCATGGAAAATGTGGGCCTAAGTCGATTTTTGGCATTAGAAATGCATACGGCTTAAAGAATGACTGTGAGCAGGCTAACTGAATAGAGTAGAGAGTGTGTGTGTGTGTGTGTGTGTGTGTGTGTGTGTGTGTGTGCGTGACACCTCAGCCCACCCAAGTGAAAAGTCTACATGCTCCACATGATAAAGTGTTAGCGCTCTCTCTGTTCTGTATCAGGGCTTAAACTCTTCGTGGGAGAGTGTGGAGGTTGGAAGTGTGTGTGCTCTGTAATCATTGTATATGTTGTAACTTGGTCTGTGTATGTGTGTGCTTGTATCCATGCCTGTGTGTGTGTGTGTTATGGTTCTAAGACTCTCCCCTTTCTCTGTAGCTCCAGCTGACAGCCCTGGCCTCGTGGAAGGGGGACTTGGTGGAGCTGAACAAGCGGCTGGTGCAGACAGAGAGAGAAAGAGAGCTGCTAGAGAAGAGACTGGCCAAAGCACAGGTACTCTACCAGACAATATATGTACATATTGTATATTCACATGGATTCATATTCTGCATTGTGAACTCACCTTTTACCTTAACTTAAGCTTACCATTCAAAGTCCCATACCAAGATAATTGCTGTAATGCTGTGGGTACCACCACCACCTCATCTAAAGCCTTACAAATCTGAATAACATTTATGTTTATGTCCATAAGCCAGCTGCAGTGGATCTCTCATCGTGATCAATCATTTGTGAAACCCTGTGTAAATGGTTCCTCTTTCCCCCTCCTCTTTTCTACACCTGTGGTTTAGAACTCTCTGGTATGCAAAAGTTCCTTTGTAGGATTTGTATCTTTGAATAATAACCCAAACTGCTCTGATGGATGTTAAAGAACTACAGTAAAATGGAATTGAACTGGCTTCACATAAGATATTCTTTCGATGTATGTTTTTTGAAGAATATCCAGGAATAGCTGACGCGTCACATAGGCACTGATTTGCATGGCTTACCTATTGGAATGTGTTCGGAAATCTCCCCTCCCTCCCAAAACAACCAGTCCTTATGCTCCAATCAGAGTTGTTACTCGTCCGAGAATAGATGCAGAATTCTGATAAACATCATCACGGAGATCATCTTTTGGTTGTTACTATCTAGCATGCGCTCGAAAGGAACTATTTTCAGCAATCGGGTATCACTTTCCCATTACATTGCTCATAGTATCGTATTATTTATTAGAAGCTTTGCTTTTTAAATAATGAGGAAATTGATTTGGCATGAAACAACACTCCCCATATGTCACTGGAACCAGGAAGCCTCAGTAACCATGCCAACTGCTTAGCTTCGATCTGCTTTGTAGTTTTCCCAGTCCCAGTGATTGACACTGGCACTCTCCTAGGAGGGAGTTTTGGGCTCTACCTCTCTCTCTGTGTGTGTGTGTGTGTGTGTGTGTGTGTGTGTGTGTGTGTGTGTGTGTGTGTGTGTGTGTGTGTGTGTGTGTGTGTGTGGACAGAATGAATGGGTGTGCTAACGTTTTTTTATCTAATGGAATGAGTGTAATAGCGAGACAGATTGTGTGAGTACCTGTTCTATAAATGCCTGGGGAATTAAGAAGCTGTTTATTCAGACATGGCCTTCTGAAGCATCTCCCTCAGGCTGTTAGACTCAGTCTCTCTCCGTGAGCCACCACTGCGTGTCTCCCTGGAACCCTGCAAACAGACACAGCACTGGTTCAAAGAGCTGTGGAATACTTTTGTTGGCACCTACATCGACTGGGTATTTTCCTCGTGGTGATGTTTTTGAACAAAAGGCAATCTGTTACTGTAATTTGTGTTAAATATTGATGCTAGAAGCTATTTGGTTTGTCGGTTTCCCACCTGCTCCGATGGATTTAGATAAAGAGGGATAGGCCATGAGTTAAAGAAAATAAAGAAGTAGCTTGAACTGTACTTGCACTGGATGCCATTGTGTTTGGAGAGGAGTGAATAGAATGAAACCTGACATTGGTAGTTGTAGAGAGACTGATCGATTAGATAGTGATGTCATCATACCAAGATTCTACAGATAGCACTAGGCCTATATCAGCACTGGCAGAGAATTGAAACATTTGGCTCCCATTTCCACTTTCCAGTGTGTTTTTTTATGATACAAACTATCTACACATCTCATTATGTTAGTGTCTGCATAGAGAGTAATGACTGGAATCCTTATAAGTCAGGATCTACACAAGTCAATGATGCCTGTCAGGTCCTAACTCAGACAAAGTACTGACATTCTTGACACTCTTGACATTTGAACCCTCTCATTGGTCTAAAATAAAAAGTCGTAAATATGCAGGACATTTCAGTTAAACAAGTTTATGCCCATGATATGTGGTGCCTAGAAGTCTAAGGAGGATGTTTGGCTCCAAAAGAGCATGTTTTCCTGAAGTGGATTATTTTTTATTTGACTGTTGTATTGGGGTGACCTTTTGTTCAGAACTCCCCACTCACAAAAATAATTTTAGACTTTTGGTGGGCTTTTCACCTCACAATGTACTTCTGATTGAGGACAGACAGACCAAGCCATTGGCCCTTGTAGAAGTTCTTGCCTATTTTTATTTTTTTAAATTTTTATTTCACCTTTATTTAACCGGGTAGGCTAGTTGAGAACAAGTTCTCATTTGCAACTGCGACCTGGCCAATATAAAGCGTAGCAATTCGACACAAACAACAACACAGAGTTACACATGGAATAAACAAAACATACAGTCAATAATACAGTAGAACAAAAGAAAACAAAAAGTATATATACAGTGAGTGCAAATGAGGTAAGTTAAGGAAATAAATAGGCCATGGTGGCGAAGTAATTACAATATAGCAATTAAACACTGGAATGGTAGATCGGCAGAAGGTGAATGTGCAGGTAGAGATACTGGGGTGCAAAGGAGCAAAATAAATCAATAAATACCAGTATGGGGATGAGGTAGGTAGATAGATGGGCTGTTTACAGATGGGTTATGTACAGGTTCAGTAATCTGTAAGCTGCTCTGACAGCTGGTGCTTAAAGCTAGTGAGGGAGATGTGAGTCTCCAGCTTCAGAGATTTTTGCAATTCGTTCCAGTCATGGGCAGCAGAGAACTGGAAGGAAAGACGACCAAAGGAGGAATTGGCTTTGGGGGTGACCAGTGAGCTATACCTGCTGGAGATACCTGCTGGAGCGCGTGCTACGAGTGAGCTGAGATAAGGCGGGGCTTTACCTAGCAGAGACTTGTAGATAACCTGTAGCCAGTGGGTTTGGCGACGAGTATGAAGCGAGGGCCAACCAACGAGAACGTACAGGTCGCAATGGTGGGTAGTGTATGGGGCTTTGGTGACGAAACGGATGGCACTGTGATAGACTGCATCCAGTTTGTTGAGTAGAGTGTTGGATGCTATTTTATAGATGACATCATCAAAGTCGAGGATCGGTAGAATGGTCAGTTTTACGAGGGTATGTTTGGCAGCATGAGTAAAGGATGCTTTGTTGCGATATAGGGAGCCGATTCTAGATTTAATTTGGGATTGGAGATGCTTAATGTGAGTCTGGAATGAGAGTTTACAGTCTAACCAGACACCCAGTATTTGTAGTTGTCCACGTGTTCTAAGTCAGAGCCGTCTAGAGTAGCGATGCTGGATGGGCGAGCAGGTGCGGGCAGTGATCGGTTGAATTGTATGCATTTAGTTTTACTTGCGTTTAAGAGCAGTTGGAGGCCACGGAAGGAGAGTTGTATGGCATTGAAGCTCATCTGGAGGTGAGTTAACACAGTGTCCAAGGAGGGGCCAGAAGTATACAGAATGGTGTCGTCTGCGTAGAGGTGGATCAGAGAATCACCAGCAGCAAGAGCAACATCATTGATGTATACAGAAAAGAGAGTCGGTCCAAGAATTGAACCCTGTGGCACCCCCATAGAGACTGCCAGAGGTCCGGACAACAGGTCCTCCGATTTGACACACTGAACTCTATCAGAGTAAACCTGGCGAGGCAATTCTTTGAGAAACCAAGGCTGTCGAGTCTGCCAATAAGAATGTTGTGATTGACAGAGTCGAAAGCCTAGGCCAGGTCGATGAATACGGCTGCACAGTAATGTCTCTTATCGATGGCGGTTATGATGTCGTTTAGAACCTTGAGCGTGGGTGAGGTGCACCCATGACCAGCTCTGAAGCCAGATTGCATAGCGGAGAAGGTATGGTGGGATTCGAAATGGTCAGTAATCTCTTTGTTAACTTGGCTTTCAAAGACCTTAGAAAGACAGGGTAGGATAGATATAGGTCTGTAGCAGTTTGGGTCTAGAGTGTCACCCCCTTTGAAGAGGGGGATGACTGTGGCAGCTTTCCAATCTTTGGGAAACTCAGACGATACGGAAGAGAGGTTGAACAGGCTAGTAATAGGGGTTGCAACAATTTCGGCAGATCATTTTAGAAAGAAAGGGTCCAGATTGTCTAGCCCGGCTGATTTGTAGGAGTCCAGATTTTGCAGCTCTTTCAGAACATCAGCTATCTGGATTTGGGTAAAGGAGAAATGGTGGGGGCTTCTGCGGGTTGCTGTGGAGGGTGCCGGGCAGTTGACCGGGGTAGGGGTAGCCATGTGGAAAATATTGCCAGCCGTAGAGAAATGCTTATTGAAATTCTCAATTATAGTGGATTTATCGGTGGTGACAGTGTTTCCTAGCTTCAGTGCAGTGGGCAGCTGGGAGGAGGTGTTCTTATTCTCCATGGACTTTACAGTGTCCCAGAACTTTTTTGAGTTAGTACTACAGGATGCAAATTTCTGTTTGAAAAAGCTTGTCTTAGCTTTTCTAACTGCCTGTGTATATTTGTTCCTGACTTCCCTGAAAAGTTGCATATCACGGGGACTATTCGATGCTAATGCAGAACGCCACAGGATGTTTTTTTGCTGGTCAAGGGCAGACCGGTCTGGAGTGAACCAAGGACTATATCTATTCCTAGTTCTTCATTTTTTGAGAGGGGCATGCTTGTTTAAGATGGTGAGGAAGGCACTTTTAAAGAATAGCCAGGCATCCTCTACTGACGGGATGAGGTCAATGTCATTCCAGGGTACCCCGGCCAGGTCGATTAGAAAGGCCTGCTCGCAGAAGTGTTTCAGGGAGCGTTTGACAGTGATGAGGGGTGGTCGTTTGGTCGCAGACCCATTACGGATGCAGGCAATGAGGCAGTGATCGCTGAGATCTTGATTGAAAACAGCCTATGAAGGTCAGAGCCAAACTGCTCTCAAAATATGTTTTGGCCCTGGCCATAAACCACATGTCATTTCCTATCAGAGACTGTTGTGCCTCTGGGCATCAGTGGACGGGTGTTATGACAGTTGGTGACACGCGTCATACTGCGTGACCTGATAATGGCTGAGTGGAAGCTGCTCTTTGTCCCTGCAGCTCTCCATGGGGTAGGGAGCTAAAGCCACTCAGCTATTTTAATTGCCACTGCTGGCCATTTAACTGGAGGACTCCTGACTCAACTGGAGGACTCCTGACTCCTGACTTTTTGTTTAGGATGAAGTACACCCCTGACTCCCCAAGCTTCTGACTTTTGACCTATTGACCTTTGAATCCTACTCTCAGAAACATGGGTCTTAGACTTTTTCAATGGGGCGTAATGTTTAGAAGGTCGCATATAGAAAGATTCTACACTAAAGCTGGGCGATATGGATAAAAATCCATATCGCAATATATTGTCTGAATTTATGGCATAATGACAAATAGAACAATACGTTTATAACAATGTGCACCGTAGGTTTTTAAATGATCCTTTTGTCACGACCGTCGTATGAATAATTAGACCAAGGCGCAGCGTGAGTAGAGTTCCACAATTTAATGATAGTGACACTTCCAAAACAACACAGATATAACGATCGTGAAATACGTAGCGCACATTGTCACTCAAACAAAACAATATCCCACATCGCAGGTGGGAAAAAGGACACACTAAGTATGATCCCCAATTAGAGGCAACGATCATCAGCTGCCTCCAATTGGGAACCATACACACACACCAACATAGAAATATAATACCTAGAAACCCCCCTAGTCACGCCCTGACCTAAAACACCATAGAGAACCATGAGGGCTCTCTATGGTCAGGCCATGACACCTTTAAACTACTACTACTACTACTTGTTGGATGGTTGTACTCATCAGTTGTCCCATTAACAATCACCCATATTAGCAAACTTATTTAATTTCAATTCACTTCACATTTCTCTACTATAGGCTACATGTCGTAATGAACGATGTCAGTAAAATGCCTGCGATAATTTAAATTGTATCGTCCCAGCTATATTCCACACGACTCAATGTTCTGCATGACAAGAGTTTTATGCTTTTTCTATCAACATCATGCAATTCTATGATATTTGTCACATTCATTTGGCAGTGTGATAAAAAGAAAAGTAATGTTTTATTTATTTAAAACCTGTTGTGACTAGGGGGCAGTATTTTCATTTTTGAAGAAAAAAACGTTCCCGTAGTAAATGGGATATTTTGTCAGGACAAGATGCTAGAATATGCATATAATTGACAGCTTAGGATAGAAAACACTCTAAAGTTTCCAAAACTGTAAAAATATTGTCTGTGAGTATAACCTAACTGATGTTGCAGGCGAAAGCCTGAGAAAAATCCAAACCGGAAGTGCCTCATGTTTTGAAAGCGCTGCGTTCTAATGCGTCCCTATTGAGCAGTGAATGGGCTATCAACCAGATTACTCTTTCTCTGTATCCCCGAAGGTGTCTACAGCATTGTGACGTAGTTTTACGCATTTATGTTGAAGAATACCCGTAAGCGGCTACATTGCACAAGTGGTCACCTGATGCTCCCAGATAAATTCTTGCGTAAAATACAGAGGTAGCCATTACTCCAATCGGTCCTACTGAAAAACGAATTGTCCCGATGGATATATTATCGAATAGATATTTGAAAAACACCTTGAGGATTGATTATAAACAAAGTTTGCCATGTTTCTGTCCATATTATGGCGCTAATTTTGAATATTTTTCGCCGTTTTCGTGACTGCAATTTCCGGGCGATTTCTCAGCCAAACGTGAAGAACAAACAGAGCTATTTCGCCTACAAAAATAATATTTTTGGAAAAAAGGAACATTTGCTATCTAACTGGGAGTCTCGTTGAGTGAAAACATCCGAAGCTCATCAAAGGTAAACGATTTAATTTGATTGCTTTTCTGATTTCCGTGACCAAGTTACCTGCTGCTAGCTGGACAAAATGCTATGCTAGGCTATCGATAAACTTACACAAATGCTTGTCTAACTTTGGCTATAAAGCATATTTTGAAAATCTGAGATGACAAGGTGATTAACAAAAGGCTAAGCTGTGTCTCAATATATTTGTCATGTACTGTCATGTTGTGTCTTGTCTCTGTCCTTTCCCTTCACCCTGTCTCCCTCTGCTGGTCGTTGTTAGGTTACCTTTTCTCCCCCTCTTTCCCCCAGCTGTGCCTTGTCTCCTCCTAACCACCTCGTCACCCCTTTTCCCACCTGTTCCCTTTTTCCCTCTGATTAGGTCCCTATATCTCTCTCTGTTTCTGCTCCTGTCCTTGTCGGATTCTTGTTTGTTGTGTTTCATGCCTGAACCAGACTGTCGTCATGTTTGCTGTAACCTTGTCTTGTCCTGTCGGAATCTGCCGGTCCGTCTGAGCCTACCTATGTTTGGTAATTAAAGAAGCTCTGTTTAAGTTAATTCGCTTTTGGGTCCTCATTCACGCACCGTAACAGAAGAATCCGACCAAGAATGGACCCAGCGACTTCGGATCCTCTCCACTCAGCCGTCGGGATCCAGGGAGCGATGCTAGGCAGACACGAGCAGGAATTGTCTGCTGCTCGACATGCCGTTGAGACCCTGGCCACCCAAGTCTCCAACCTCACAGAACAGGTTCACCATCTCCGCCTCGATCCACCGGCCACTTCCAGGGCTTTCGAATCTCCGGAGCCCAGAATCAATAACCCGCCGTGTTACTCTGGGGAGCCCACTGAATGCCGCTCGTTCCTCACCCAGTGTGATATTGTGTTTTCTCTCCAGCCCTACACTTTCTCCAGGAGCACTGCTCGTGTCGCCTACGTCATATCTCTCCTTATTGGACGGGCTCGTGAGTGGGGCACGGCAATCTGGGAGGCAAGGGCTGAGTGTACTAACCAGTATCAGGACTTTAAGGAGGAGATGATACGGGTTTTTGATCGATCTGTTTTTGGGGAGGAGGCTTCCAGGGCCCTGTCTTCCCTATGTCAAGGTAATCGATCCATAACAGACTACTCTATTGAGTTTCGCACTCTTGCTGCCTCCAGTGGCTGGAACGAGCCGGCTTTGCTCGCTCGTTTTCTGGAGGGTCTCCGCGCAGAGGTAAAGGATGAGATTCTCTCCCGGGAGGTTCCTTCCAGCGTGGATTCCTTGATTGAACTCGCTATTCGCATTGAGCGACGGGTTGATCTTCGTCACCGAGCTCGTGGAAAGGAGCTCGCGTTCTCCGTTGCCCCCCTCTCCGCATCACTACCATCTTCCTCTGCCGGCTCGGGTGCTGAGCCCATGCAGCTGGGAGGTATCCGCATCTCGACTAAGGAGAGGGAACGGAGAATCACCAACCGCCTCTGTCTCTATTGCGGTTCCGCTGGTCATTTTGTCACTTCATGTCCAGTAAAAGGCCAGAGCTCATCAGTAAGCGGAGGGCTACTGGTGAGCGCTACTACTCCTGTCTCTCCTTCAAGATCCTGCACTACCTTGTCGGTCCATCTACGCTGGACCGGTTCGTCAGCTTCCTGCAGTGCCTTAATAGACTCTGGGGCGGAGGGCTGTTTTATGGACGAGACCTGGGCTCGGGAACATGACATTCCTCTCAGACAGTTAAAGGAGCCCACGGCCTTGTTCGCCCTGGATGGTAGTCCTCTCCCCAGGATTCAGCGTGAGACGCTACCTTTAACCCTCACTGTTTCTGGTAATCATAGTGAAACCATTTATTTTTTAATTTTTCGTTCACCTTTTACACCTGTTGTTTTGGGCCATCCCTGGCTAGTTTGTCATAATCCTTCCATTAATTGGTCTAGTAATTCTATCCTCTCCTGGAACGTCTCTTGTCATGTGAAATGTTTAATGTCTGCTATCCCTCCTGTTTCCTCTGTCTCTTCTTCACAGGAGGAGCCTGGTGATTTGACAGGGGTGCCGGAGGAATATCACGATCTGCGCACGGTGTTCAGTCGGTCCAGGGCCACCTCTCTTCCTCCACACCGGTCGTATGATTGTAGTATTGATCTCCTTCCGGGAACCACCCCCCCCCCCCGTGGTAGACTATACTCTCTGTCGGCTCCCGAACGTAAGGCTCTCGAAGATTATTTGTCTGTAGCTCTTGACGCCGGTACCATAGTCCCCTCCTCCTCTCCCGCCGGAGCGGGGTTTTTTTTTGTCAAGAAGAAGGACGGGTCTCTGCGCCCCTGCATAGATTATCGAGGGCTGAATGACATAACAGTGAAGAATCGTTATCCGCTTCCTCTTATGTCTTCAGCCTTCGAGATCCTGCAGGGAGCCAGGTTTTTCACTAAGTTGGACCTTCGTAACGCTTACCATCTCGTGCGCATCAGGGAGAGGGACGAGTGGAAGACGGCGTTTAACACTCCGTTAGGGCACTTTGAATACCGGGTTCTTCCTTTCGGCCTCGCTAACGCTCCAGCTGTCTTTCAGGCATTAGTCAATGATGTCCTGAGAGACATGCTGAACATCTTTGTTTTCGTTTACCTTGACGATATCCTGATTTTTTCACCGTCACTCCAGATTCATGTTCAGCACGTTCGACGTGTCCTCCAGCGCCTTTTAGAGAATTGTCTTTTTGTGAAGGCTGAGAAGTGCACTTTTCATGCCTCCTCCGTCACATTTCTCGGTTCTGTTATTTCCGCTGAAGGCATTAAGATGGATCCCGCTAAGGTCCAAGCTGTCATTGATTGGCCCGTCCCTAAGTCACGCGTCGAGCTGCAGCGCTTTCTCGGCTTCGCGAACTTCTATCGTCGTTTCATCCGTAATTTCGGTCAGGTGGCAGCTCCTCTCACAGCCCTTACTTCTGTCAAGACGTGCTTTAAGTGGTCCGTTTCCGCCCAGGGAGCTTTTGATCTCCTCAAGAATCGTTTTACATCCGCTCCTATCCTTGTTACACCTGACGTCTCTAGACAGTTCGTTGTCGAGGTTGACGCGTCAGAGGTGGGCGTGGGAGCCATTCTTTCTCAGCGCTCCCTCTCTGACGACAAGGTCCACCCATGCGCGTATTTTTCTCATCGCCTGTCGCTGTCGGAACGTAACTATGATGTGGGTAACCGCGAACTGCTCGCCATCCGGTTAGCCCTAGGCGAATGGCGACAGTGGTTGGAAGGGGCGACCGTTCCTTTTGTCGTTTGGACTGACCATAGGAACCTTGAGTACATCCGTTCTGCCAAACGACTTAATGCGCGTCAGGCGCGTTGGGCGCTGTTTTTCGCTCGTTTCGAGTTCGTGATTTCTTATCGTCCGGGCTCTAAGAACACCAAGCCTGATGCTTTGTCTCGTCTCTTCAGTTCTTCAGTAGCCTCCACTGACCCCGAGGGGATTCTCCCTGAGGGGCGTGTTGTCGGGTTGACTGTCTGGGGAATTGAGAGGCAGGTAAAGCAAGCGCTCACTCACACTCCGTCGCCGCGCGCTTGTCCTAGGAACCTTCTTTTCGTTCCCGTTCCTACTCGTCTGGCCGTTCTTCAGTGGGCTCACTCTGCCAAGTTAGCCGGCCACCCTGGCGTTCGGGGTACGCTTGCTTCCATTCGCCAGCGTTTTTGGTGGCCCACCCGGGAGCATGACACGCGTCGTTTCGTGGCTGCTTGTTCGGTCTGCGCGCAGACTAAGTCCGGTAACTCTCCTCCTGCCGGCCGTCTCAGGCCGCTTCCTATTCCCTCTCGACCGTGGTCTCACATCGCCTTAGATTTTGTCACCGGACTGCCTTCGTCAGCGGGGAAGACTGTTATTCTTACGGTTGTCGATAGGTTCTCTAAGGCGGCTCATTTCATTCCCCTTGCTAAGCTTCCTTCTGCTAAAGAGACGGCACAAATCATCATCGAGAATGTTTTCAGAATTCATGGCCTTCCGTCAGACGTCGTTTCGGACAGAGGTCCGCAATTCACGTCTCAATTTTGGAGGGAGTTTTGCCGTTTGATTGGGGCTTCCGTCAGTCTCTCTTCCGGCTTTCACCCCCAGTCTAACGGTCAAGCAGAACGGGCCAATCAGACTATTGGTCGCATCTTACGCAGTCTTTCTTTTCGCAACCCTGCGTCTTGGTCAGAACAGCTCCCCTGGGCAGAATACGCCCACAACTCGCTTCCTTCGTCTGCGACCGGGCTATCTCCTTTTCAGAGTAGCCTCGGGTACCAGCCTCCGCTGTTCTCATCTCAGTTCGCCGAGTCCAGCGTCCCCTCCGCTCAGGCTTTTGTCCAACGTTGCGAGCGCACCTGGAAGAGGGTCAGGTCTGCACTTTGCCGTTATAGGACGCAGACTGTGAGGGCTGCTAATAAGCGTAGAACTAAGAGTCCTAGATATTGTCGCGGTCAGAGAGTTTGGCTCTCCACTCAGAACCTTCCCCTTAAGACGGCTTCTCGCAAGTTGACCCCGCGGTTCATTGGTCCGTTCCGTATTTCTCGGGTCATTAATCCTGTCGCAGTTCGACTTCTTCTTCCGCGATACCTTCGTCGCGTCCACCCGGTCTTCCATGTCTCCTGCATCAAGCCCGTCCTTCGCGCCCCCGCTCGTCTTCCCCCCCCCCCCCCATCCTTGTCGAGGGCGCACCCATCTACAGGGTCCGTAGAATTTTGGACATGCGTCCTCGGGGCCGTGGTCACCAGTACCTCGTAGATTGGGAGGGGTACGGTCCTGAGGAGAGGAGTTGGGTTCCCTCTCGGGACGTGCTGGACCGTGCGCTGATCGAGGATTTCCTCCGTTGCCGCCAGGTTTCCTCCTCGAGTGCGCCAGGAGGCGCTCGGTGAGTGGGGGGGTACTGTCATGTACTGTCATGTTGTGTCTTGTCTCTGTCCTTTCCCTTCACCCTGTCTCCCTCTGCTGGTCGTTGTTAGGTTACCTTTTCTCCCCCTCTTTCCCCCAGCTGTGCCTTGTCTCCTCCTAACCACCTCGTCACCCCTTTTCCCACCTGTTCCCTTTTTCCCTCTGATTAGGTCCCTATATCTCTCTCTGTTTCTGCTCCTGTCCTTGTCGGATTCTTGTTTGTTGTGTTTCATGCCTGAACCAGACTGTCGTCATGTTTGCTGTAACCTTGTCTTGTCCTGTCGGAATCTGCCGGTCCGTCTGAGCCTACCTATGTTTGGTAATTAAAGAAGCTCTGTTTAAGTTAATTCGCTTTTGGGTCCTCATTCACGCACCGTAACAATATTTCATTTGTGATTTTCATGAATAGGAATATTTACTAGGAATTTTTATGTCCATTGCGTTATGCTAATTAGTGTCAGGCGATGATTACGCTCCCGCATGCGGGATGGGGAGTCACTAGAGGATTTATTAACCTTTATTTAACTAGGCAAGTCAGTTAAGAACAAATTCTTATTTACAATGACGGCCTACCTCGGGCAAACCCTAACCGGACGATGCTGGGCCAATTGTGCGCCCAATCACAGCCGGTTGTGATACAGCCTGGAATCGAACCAGGGTCTGTAGTGACGCCTCTAGCACTGACATGCAGTGCCTTAGACCGCTGCGCCACTCGGGAGCCCCACTTGGGAGATTTCTGTATTCATAAACACAGAAATGATTGTCAAAACGCTAAACCATTGTGAATAAGTCCATAGTAGTTGTAGGAGATAGTTTGCAGGAATGTTAGAGCTTGATTAATGTTCCATTGTGTAAAGCACTAGGCAGACCCCTCTTTGTCTGGCTTTGTTTAATTTTCATGTTCAACCGCTGACACAGGCCAGAAAAACATACCAATCTGCGGAGGTCATTCCAGGAAGCGCAGTATAACACACACGCGCTCAAGCCTGATCTCTCTTTCTCACTCTAACTCACTCACCTCTTCTCATCCTCCACTTGTAATATAGCTGAGGGGAAAGCTCATACATTTCTCTCTCCCAACCTCTGGGCTCCATGTAGACACTCCCCAGAAAAGCCCTTAGACCTCACACACAGTGTGTGTGTGTGTGTGTGTGTGCGAGAGACAACCAACCTTGCAAACCAACAGAGAATCGCCTTTAAAAAATGTGCAAATAACAGAATAAGATGTCGTTTGGATATTAAGGTTTTAGCTCAGTGGGATAACATGGTCTTGGATTGAGTCATAACATATTTATAATGTGTGTTTTGTCAGTGTGAGCAGTCCTATCTGATGCGGGAGCATGAGGACGTTCAGGAGCGGACCACCCTACGATACGAGGAGAGGATCACAGAGCTACACAGCATCATCGCTGAGCTCAACAAGAAGATAGACCTGCTACAAGGCACTACCATCAGGTGGGTGGCACACACACACGCACGCACACACAGACGTTGTTTACTTATTGTAGTGAAATCAAAATCGGAGCATTTGCGTCAGAGGCCTTGTAAGTGTTTGTTTTCCTAGCTCAAGTGGCCTCTCCAGCCCTCTCCACCGGTGCTTAACACACTGATGTGCACCGGAAATAAACTCCCAAATAGGCATTGGGTTGAGTGCTAAGCAGGACCATTAACCAAACAACTCATTAGAATGAACTCAAGAATGGCAGCCCCCCAAAATTCCTCCATTTCCAAAATGCATACTGGTTTTGGTCACACTTTATTTGGATAGTCCGGATTGTCCATCTGTAGATGCTTTACAGGTTTAGAATAAGGGTTAGTGTAAGGGTTAAGGCTAGGGTAAAGGTTAATAGATAGTTACTGTTAGGCCATCTGTAGATGCTCAAATACAGTGTTACCCTGTTTTTTTTATTAGGTAATAGATTCTTAGGAATTTTGGAGAAGAGGAATTTTTTTAATCTGTTTTCTTTCATTCTCTGTTTGTGTGTGTTTATGTTTGCATAAACGGTGCCATGCCAAATCAGTGTATCTTGCTTCATGTTGTCAGAACAGCACATAACAGTGTGAGTCAGTACTTTCTATTTGTCAACCTTGTGAGAACTATGTGATGTGTATTTATTGCCCGGCTATTTAATTCACAGACGTGCAATCGAAAGATTGTGTCAAACCAATGAAATGCAACCAAACGACCCTATAATTCAGAGCTACAGGCAAGATGTTACATTTTAGTGTTTGGTAGCAGCAGTGACGTTGTTTACTGCAGTACTACTTTCACCAATATTGTTTATTTCTGTATTACATACATAGACCTATTGGATAGAGTTTGGATAGAATACATTATTCCAATGCAACTCCAGGCATGTGTGGCAGACAAAATACAGTGTCCGAGACACAGGCACAAGAATCAACATTCATTCAAAATGTGGAAATGTGTGCTGCTTTCATTCGGATCTAGGAATGTTCCTCGATAAATGTATCTAGCCGTCGTGCAAGGGAGGACAAGTGGTATCAACATAGGTGTGGGGTGTCCGTGCTTCATCTAATAGATCATCCGATGTGCTCAGTCTCACAGACGTGTAAACACTGCACTTCTTAGATCTGACATTTCTCCTGCAGGTTGGTCACACCGGGAGCTTTCCTCTCATTAAAACTACACATGATCTTCATGCTTGTGCATATATTTAAATACTTATGCCTGAGAAGTTCAGACTGGGACGTCACTATTGCTTAATTGCAGAGGGTTCTCATCTGAAGCACGAATACACAAACACGTGTGTGTTTACGTGCTGTATAGAGTTAATCAGCTTGCATATTCATGTGGAAAGTGTGCATATTTGAAAAGGACAAATTCTCGCCACCGCTTTATATGAAAGGCATAGATTTCCATGTTTAATAAGTCATATCTAATCACATGAAATAACCTGTAAAATGGCAAAATACAGCCAACGGATGCTAAACTTACGGTATATAGGCTGGATCTCAGAGGGCTTGAATCAAAGGACCTATTATACTGTAGGTTTTCTCAGGTCGTTTTTCCAGAAATTAACCATGTTAACTATACTCAAGGCTTAAGATTGGCATGATGGTACATCTACACACTTACTGTTTCTATTTTAAGATAAATAGCTGATGCCCTACAAAACAAAATGATTTCTCATTCCCACTGATCAATTCTATACACCATCATCTGGTTGTGTGTGTGTGTGTGTGTGTGTGTGTGGTCATGACAACAACATTGAAGTAAAAAACAAAGTTCGCAGGGAATTGTCACACCCGCCTGGTTGCCAAATCAGTTTTATGCTTTAGCTGACTCGTCTGTTTGCCATCATGCCAGGAAATTAGTGTTATCAAACCACAAACACATCTGTCAACAAGGCTAGTGGCATATCACTTTGCCTTAACGCCGACATAACTCAGTGACCCTCTGCCCCTCAGGGAGGAGGATGAGTTTTCGGAGCTGCGTTCGGAGCTCAGCCACAGCCAGCACGAGGTCAACGAGGACGGACGCAGCCTCGACCAGGACGTTGCCTCCGTGTCACTGGCTGAAAACCACTCCACCCTGGCGACCGCCAACATGGGTAAGAAAGGACACTGCAGTGCTTGACTGTAAACCCACATACAACTCTTATAAATGAGTTTGACTTGCTCTGAATACCCTCGCTCTATGGTTTAGTGGACACATTCACAACCAAGCTGGAGTTTGCTCCACTCCATCAGTAGAATGAATGTGTTTATGCCCTCAGGCTAATCTTCGCTTTTCTGTTTCACTAATAACTGCTTCGATCAGTGGTTCATATGAATCATCTCTCCCATGGAGAGACTGTTACCTATCTGTGCCCATAGTTGTACTCTGTGACCTACAGTATCTGTGCATATCCTCCCTTGATGGATGGCCTGTTGCCAACCAACTGCTATAGGGTTGATGGCACCCAATACACAATTATCGGCTTCTAGCGGAGATCGAATGAGGAGCAGTTATGTGCGTGTGTGTATGTGACTGTGTGTGCGCATTTGTGCTCGCATGCACACTCCCACAATGGAAAATTGATTCAGCAGAGTCCGTGCAGCAGTTCCTTCGAGACGTTATTTATTCTCCCCTCTATCAATGGTGCTGAGTGCACCCAGCAATCACTTGTCAATGGTAAAGAGCTTCATTGGTTTCTCTTCTTCCTTATTCTCAACGTTGAGCAGAGAGAGAGAGAAGAAAAACATATTTTTCATTCATTACAGGTCTTTGTCTCTAGCTGTAGCCGACACACACACACACACACACACACACAAGGATTAAGTTTTGTTAATCATCACGTTCGTTCGCACAGCACTAATTACTTTCGAATTGTTGGCAAAACCAGCATTTACTTTGCCCCTCCAGCGGTAGGAGAAGGGGGGAGATATGGGAAAACATCTAAGTCGCTCTCCACATTTCCATATTCCACACAATGTACCCAGGCTATGTTTGTCTAGGTCTGGGAAGATACTAATAATCCTCATCATCATCATTGTGGATGCAGTATGGCAGCAGGTGCTCACCATCGGCATGGGGGTATTGGATGCTTTGCAGGGCTTTTATTTATATGCTCATTTAAATTAATTTCTGATGAGCCAATTTGATTCCTTCTGGAGATATGAAGATGACACAGTGAATAGGGAACTGAAGCTTTGAAAGTGGTACATGCCTTTTAGGGCTGACCCCATTTAGTCGACTGGTTGATTGTTTACTGATAGGCTGTTGGTCGACCAAGATTTCTTTAGTTGGGCAGTAGCAAAACAAAATGCTTCAATCATGGGGTACAAGACACCTGTCTGATTGGCGCCTGCCTGAGTGAACTGATCCATTGTGGAGGCAGTGGGGATGGCACAGTCCGTCACTCTAAGGCTACTGAAATTGTACAGTGCAGTCGGAAAGTTTTCAGACCCCTTCGACTTTTTCCACATTTGTTACGGTACAGCCTTATTCTAAAAATAAAAATAAACATTTAAAAAAATAAATAAATATCATCGGATGTGATGATCACAATGTAGTATCTAGGAAAACCAATGTTCTGAAGGCTGGGCCTAATATAGTGTAAAAGAGGTCATACAATAAGTTTTGTAGTGATTCATATGTTGTTGATGTAAAGAATGTTTGTTGGTCCGTGTTGTGTAATGAGGAGCAAACAACAGACTTGGCACTTGATGCATTTATGAAATTGCTTATTCCAGTTACTAATAATCATGCACCCATTTAAGGAAATGACTGTAAAAACTGTTATATCCCTGTGGATTAATGAGAAAATGAAAAATGGTATGGTTGAGGGATGAGGGAAAAGGAATGGCAAATAAGTCTGGCTGCACAACCGATTGGCAAACGTATTGCAAGTTGAGAAATGATGTGACTAAACTGAATAAAAAGAAGAAGAAACTACACTATGAAACAAAGATAAATGAAAAAAAACTTTGGAGCACCTTAAATTAAATTTTGTGAAAAAAGGCAAACTGAGCTCCATTTGTTGAATCAGATGGCTCATTCATCACAAAACCAACTGATATTGCCAACTACCTTCTAATGATTTTCTTTTTGGCAAGATTAGCAAATTTAGGCATGACATGCCAGCAACAAACGCTGACACTACACATCCAAGTATATCTGACCAAATTATGAAAGACAAGCATTGTAATTTTGAATTCTGTAAATAATTTGTTGTTGTCTATCAACAATGACAAGCCACAGGGGTCTGACAATGGAAAATGACTGAGGATAATAGCAGATGATATTGCCACTCTTATTTGCCATATCTTCAGTCTAAGCCTACTAGAAGGTGTGTGCCCCCAACACCTCTTTTACGCTGCTGCTACTCTGTTTATCATGTATGCATAGTCACTTTAATTATACCTACATGTACATATTACCTCAATTAGCCCGACTAACTGGTGCCCTCGCACATTGACTCTGTACCTGTACCACCTGTATACAGCCATTGTCATTTTACTGTATTTTTTCTTTCTTTACTTATCTATTGTTGACCTATTTTTTACTTAAAATTGCACTGTTGGTTAGGGCTTGTAAGTAAGCATTTCACTGTAAGGTTGTATTCGGCGTATGTGACAAATAAACTTTGACTTGATATGGAGGGAACCAACAGTCATGACTGGCTCAAATAGCCGACCAACCAGCCTGTTACCAACCCTTAGTAAACTTTTAGAAAAAATGGTGTTTGACCAGATACAAGGCTATTTTACAGTAAACAAATTGACAACATATTTTCAGCATGCTTATAGGGAAGGACATTCAACAAGTACAGCACTTACACAAATGACTGATTGGCTGAGAGGAATTGATGATAAAAAATATTGGGGGGGGGGGCTGTTCTGTTAGACTTTAGTGCAGCTTTTGACATTATCGGTCATAGTCTGCTGCTCGAAAAACGTATTTGTTATGGCTTAACACCCCCTGCTATATTGTGGATAAAGAGTTACCTGTCTGACAGAACACAGAGGGTGTTCTTTAATGGAAGCCACTCCAACATAATCCAGGTAGAATCAGGAATTCCCCAGGGCAACTGTCTAGGCCCCTTACTTTTTTAGATCTTTACTAATGACATGACACTGACTTTGAGTAAAGCCAGTGTATCTATGCGGATGACTCAACACTATACATGTCAGCTACTACAGCGACTGAAATGACTGCAACACTTAACAAAGAGTTGCAATTTGTTTCAGAGTGGGTGGCAAGGAATAAGTTAGTCCAAAATAAAAAAAATTAACTACAATCATTGTATTTGGGACAAATCATTCACTAAACCTTAAACCTCAACTAAATCTTAGAATAAATCATGTGGAAATTGAGCAAGTTGAGGTGATATAACTGCTTGGAGTAACCCTGGATTGTAAACTGTCATTGTCAAAACATTTTGATACCACAGTAGTTAAGATAGGAGATAGAAGTCTGTCCATAATAAAGTAGCACTCTAACTAAACATCAACAAGGCAGGTCCTACTGGCCCTAGTTTTGTCGCACCTGGACTACTGTTCCGTTGTGTGGTCGGGTGCCACAAAAACGGACTTAGGAAAATTGCAATTGGCTCAGAACAGGGCAGCACGGCTGACCCTTGGATGTACATAAAGAGCCAATATGCATGTCAATCTCTCCTGGCTCAAAGTGGAGGAGAGATTGATTTTATTACTACTTGTATTTATGAGAGGTATTAAGATGTTGAATGCACCGTGCTGTCTGTTTGAACTAGTGGCACACAGCTCGGACACCCATGAATGCCCCCCAAAACAAGCCACAAGGTCTCTTCACAGTCTCCAGGTCCAGAACAGACAATGGGAAGCGCACAGTACTACATAGAGCTATAACTACATGGAACTCTATTCCACATCAAGTAACTGATGCAAGGAGTAAAATTAGATTTAAAAATACACCTTATGGAACAGCAGGGACTGTGAAGCAACAAACATAGGCACAGACACATGCATACACACACACACACGATAACATACGCACTACACACACGTACACATGGATTTTGTACTGTAGATATGTGGTAGTGGTGGAGTAGGGGCTTGAGGGCACACAGTGTGTTGTGAAATCTGTGAATGTATTGTATTTTTTTTTTAATCGCATAAAACTGCCTTAATTTTTCTAGACCACAGGATCCATAATAAATAAATACAAATACAAATCAACACATAATGACAAAGAAAAAACAGGTTTTTAGAAATGTTAGAAAATATGCACTGCTGGTCAAAAGTTTTAGGACACCTACTCATTCAAGGGTTTTTCTTAATTTTTTTTACTATTTTCTACATTGTAGAATAATAATGAAGACCTCAAAACTATGAAATAACACATACGGGAATCATGTAGTAATCATGAAGTAATTTGAGATTCTTCAAAGTAGCCACCCTTTGCCTTGATGACAGCTTTGCACACTTGGCATTCTCTCAACCAGCTTCATGAGGTAGTCACCTGGAATGCATTTCAATTAACCTTCTGTGCCTTCTTAAAAGTTAATTTGTGGAATTTCTTTCCTTCTTAATGCGTTTGAGCCAGTCAGTTGTGTTGTGAGAAGGTAGGGGTGGTATACAGAAGATAGCCCTATTTGGTAAAAGACCATATCCATATTATGGCAAGAACAGCTCAAATAAGCAAAGAGAAACGACAGTCCATCATTACTTTAAGACATAAAGGTTAGTCAATACTGAACATGTCAATAACTTTGAAAGTTGCTTCAAGTGCAGTCGCAAAAACCATCAAGCGCTATGATGAAACTGGCTCTCATGAGGACCGCCACAGGAATGGAAGACCCAGAGTTACCTCTGCTGCAGAGGATAAGTTCATTAGAGTTACCAGCCTCAGAAATTGCAGCCCAAATAAATGCTTCACTGAGTTCAAGTAACAAGCACATCTCAACATCAACTGTTCAGAGGAGACTGCGTGAATCAGGCCTTCATGGTCTAATTGCTAAGATACTTGCTTGGGCCAAGAAACATGAGCAATGGACATTAGACCTGTGGAAATTTACAACAGACTCTCTGGTGCGCTTATAATTTATTCAAATTATATTGTAATCTAACAGCACCTGTTTGGCACACATAATATGCACGCAGGGCTCACTCCTTACTTTATTTTTCTTGAACTCCAGTACTTTCCACAACTAGTAAAATGTTTTCCACACCTGACTTCCCCTTTTACCTCCTGAGCAACCAAACATTCCCCAGTTTAGAGTTTATTTGTCATGTCTGCATCCATTTTTGCTGTCACGTGTTATGGTGTTCAGAGTTTGTTCTAACAGTTTATTGACGTGATTATGATCTGCTATAGGTCAGGCCCTGTTGGTCACGTCTATGCGATGCATACGTGTCACGTAAAAAGAGCCGGGGTTGAGGCAATAGGAAATGTTTTTCCTAAATAAATGAGGGATTTCGGTAACAGAACTTTTCAGTCAGAAATGGCTGTAATTATGTTACAGCTTCAGCAACGCGGACAACGTAATAAACACGGTTGATGTTCTGTGGTGGTCGCTGCAGCAGGAAGGAGAGAGAGACAACACTATAAACACTGTTGATGTTCTGTGGTGGTCGCTGCAGCAGGAAGGAGAGAGAGACAACACTATAAACACTGTTGATGTTCTGTGTTGGTCGCTGCAGCAGGAAGGAGAGAGAGACAACACTATAAACACTGTTGATGTTCTGTGGTGGTCGCTGCAGCAGGAGGAGGCCGGCCAGCACAATCAAACAATTGTGGTCCAGCTCGCTCTTGTCACGTGTGTGTTTTATGGTTGATTTGATGAAAACACATACTGTAGGGTGTGTCTATATATGGAAAAATACACGTTAAAATATGTTGACCAATCGATGGTCGAAAGAACAGACGACCCCTGGTCGACCAAGATTTAAAAAAAAATCTGTTCGGGGACAGTCCTACATGTTGGTTGGAGCTTGCTGCTTGCCTTGCAGCCCAGGGTTGTGGGTTTGATTTCCACAGGTGTTATCTGTAGGTCTCTGTGTTTAAATGTACTGAATTTCAATATTATCATATAATATGAAAAATAATTGTCCTTCTTGTATCATTGTCTTTCTCTCAAATAGTTGTGGTGTGTGTTATGTTCTCTCTAAACAGCAGATGTGTGTGTGATGCGGTTTAATGAGTGCGTTACTAGCCTGCAGCATGCCAGCAGCAGCGTCACCCAGTTAATCCAGGCACTCAGTTTAACCGTTAGCATTTAGTACATGGCTGGTTATCAGTATGGCCCTAGCACACAAAACATCAACACTATGCTCCAAGGTCACCTTGCTCATGCAGACTAGAGTAGCTGTGTTGTTCTAGCCACATTGAGGTTTGATTATTTGTTCCTAGATCAGTGTATCTGGCTGTAGTCCTACTATTTTGACCAGCATCCTGCACACTAGAATGAATTAATCTGGTTCCAGATCCGTTTGACTCTGGACTTCTTCCCTGTACTGCAGTGGCCTGAACTCCGTTTGCCTGACATTACATTACATTAGGCTTTAAAACATGAATATGTTCCTAGACCAGTCTGAGCCGGACCTGTGCTTTCTCCCTGTAGACAACTGCAGTGACCTGAACTCAGAGCTGCAGCGGGTTCTGACAGGGTTGGAGAGCGTGCTGTGTGGGAGGAAGAAGAGCACATGCAGCCTGTCTGTGGCCGAGGTGGACCGCCAGATAGAGCAGCTGACCACCGCCAGCCAACACTGTGACCTTGCCATCAAGGTAAGACACCAGAAAATGACTAGAGGCAAATACTGAGACTCGTTTTAGGAAATCCTTTTCCTTCCATATAAACACAATTAATTGGTAGGAAAGCGTGAAGGAGGATAAAGAGAAAGAAAGACATGCAGGATAGATGAAAATAGGTTAACCTAATACTGGTACAAACATCTCCTATTAAATGCATTCACAGACGCTTAAAGAAAGGTAAATGGAAAACGGTGAGATGAGTTATAATATAACTGTTGTAGGATGTTGAACTGTCCTGCTGGAAGACCCAAGCCACTTCCAGTAATCTGTCAGCAGGGGTCCTGGGGTGACCCTGGGTTGTACCCACCAGTAACAGCCCGTCTCAGCCTGGGACGCCTGTGTGATTCAGACTGATGTCATAGACTGATGACGGGCCTGATGGTGGTCCCCACGGTGACACCTCAGCTCTGGTAATGGAAACCTGTCTGCCTGGCTGTCGTCTCCGTAGCGATGGGAGTGTCAGCAGTCCTAAGGGGATTTCAGTCTGCTAGCTATTTCTTTCCTCGCAAACAGATAATACAATACACACATACACAGGGAAATATGGGAGAATGAGAGAGGGAGAACGAAAGGGAAGTAGACCTATAGACACAGAATGTGACAGAGATGTAGAGAAATGAACCGTGAGCGAGAGAGACAGTTATGCTAAAGAAAGAGGTAGAGAAAGGAGGGAGGCAAAGTGAAGGACAGAGAAATACAGCAATTATTTTGCTGATGTTGCTTCCAGAGGCAGTTTGGAAGTCAATAGTGAGTGTTGCAAACAAGGACAGACGATTTTTACGAACTTCTGAACTCAGCGGTTCTGTGAGCTTGTGCGGCTGAGCCATTGTTGCTCCTAGACGTTTCCACTTCACTCTAACCGGACTTAGAGTTGACCGGGACAGCTCTAGCAGTGAAGAAATTTGACGAACTGACTTGTTGGAAAGGTGGCATCCTATAATGATACCACATGGAAAGTCACTGAGCTCTTCGCAAGGCCATTCTACTGCCAACGTTTGTCTATGGATATTGCTTGGCTGTGTGCTCGATTTGGGGTGTCCACATAATTTTGTATATATAGTGTATGTCCTTCGTGTTAAGACTGTTAAAGGCATAACAGACCATCACTGTAACTGGCATTCAGTTAGTGACTGTCATAGCCCACTCACTGTAAGGTGGGAGAATGGATTTACTTGGCTTTATGTTATCAGTCTGAATGGACTTCCATCACAAACCATTGTGTCAGAGCTGCAATAGAGGACAGATGGAGATATATTACTGTAAAGAAAGAGAAATCAAGGTCCCTATGTTTGATGTTTATTCAGTGATCTACATCTTCTAATAAACTAATTGAACTTGGCTATCAATTTCACCCCCTTTTGTTGGCTGATCACAGTGGACACAACCAGTGCTAGTCTGACCACTTAATGCTAACCCAGTTACATTTTGTGGGAAGAAAAATAGACACCTTCACAGTTCCAGCATCCTAATGGTGTCTCTTTCACATCTGTAACAACCAAATTTTTGTAATTTGATAGAAACATTTATCCAGTGAGTATGAGAGGTGGAGCTGATTCCGACACCGATATATCCAGTCCTTTCAGATTTGCGAGGAGTCAGCCAAGGGTCTAGTGATGGGTTTGGGACACAGTATCCCATGGTGTGTGGACCCAATCCATTACCATTGACTAAGCCTATAAAAAGAATACCACACAGGCAAATGTGTATCTTCTCCAAGGCCATTTGTTGATATTGGGTGTTCATGCGGCACAGACAAGTTTAAGTTACTCCACACGTTCCATAGCAGTAGCTGGGCTTATAAAACCGTACTTTATATAATATAGAGCCCAGGCTGTTATCTCTGGTTTTGAATCTGAATTTAGAGAAGTGAATTTGAATGCATCCAAGAAGTTGAATATAGGAAACTTTGAAAACTTGTATCAACAATGAATGCAATATCTTCCATATTAAAACCGAATGTTAAGTGCATTTGGAAAGTATTCAGACCCCTTGACTTTTCCCACATTTTGTTATGTTACAGACTTATTCTAAAATTGATTTAAAAAAAAAATCCTCATCAATTGCCACACATTACCCCATAAGGACAAAGAAAGAAAAAAAGTATAATTTTTTTGCAAATGTATTAAAAATAAAAAAACAGATACCTTATTTACCCAAGTATTCAGACCCTTTGCTATGAGACTCAAAATTGACCTCAGGTGCATCCTATTTCCATTGATCATCCAGATGTTTCTATAACTTGATTGGAGTCCATCTATGGTAAATTCAGTTGTTTGGAAATTATTTGGAAAGGTACCTCTATATAATTCCCCACAGTTTACAGTGCATGTCAGAGCAAAAACCAAGCCATGAGGTTGAAGGAATTGTCCGTAGAGCTCCAAGACAGGATGTTGTCGAGTCAAAGATCTGGGGAAGGGTACCAAAACATTTCTGCAACATTGAAGGTCCCAAAGAACACAGTGGCCTCCATCATTCTGAAATGGGAGAAGTTTGGAACCATCAAGACTCTTCCTTGAGCTGGCCACCTGGCTAAACTGAGCAATCAGGGGAGAAGGGCCTTGGTCAGGGAGGTGACCAAGAACCCAATGGTCACTCTGACAGAGCTCCAGAGTTCCTCTGTGGAAATGGGAGAACCTTCCAGAAGGACAACCATCTCTGCAGCAATCCACCAATCAGGGCTTTATGGTAGAGTGGCCAGACGGAAGCCACTCTTCAGTAAAAGGCACATGACAGCCGCTTGCCAAAATGAGATACAAGATTATTAAAATTATTATATTTTTCACATTTATTTCACCAGTTAGGCCAGTTGATGGAATTGATGGAATTAGTTCAATATCCTTCCAGGATATCCGGGGCAGGTCGATTAGAAAGGCCTGCTCGCTGAAGTGTTTTAGGGAGCGTTTGACAGTGATGAGTGGTGGTTGTTTGATCGCAGACCCATTACGAACGCAGGCAACGAGGCAGTGATCACTGAGATCCTGGTTGAAGACAGCAGAGGTGTATTTAGAGGCCAGGTTGGTCAGGATGATATCTATGTGGGTGCAGGCTATCTCTACAGGAGATCACAACTCCACCCCCTTTGGTAGTTCTATCTTTGGTCTGATGAAACCAAGATTGAACTCTTTGGCCTGAATGCCAAGCGTCACGTCTGGAGGAAACCTGGTACCATCCCTACGGGGAAGCATGGTGTTGGCAGCATCATGCTGTGAGGATGTTTTTCAGCAGCAGGGACTGCGAGACTAGTCAGGATCGAGGGAAAGATGAACAGAGCAAAGTACAGGGAGATCCTTGATGAAAACCTGCTCCAGAGCACTCAGGACCTCAGACTGGTGTGAAGGTTCACTTTCCGACAGGACAACGACCCTAAGCACACAGCCACGGCACGCAGGAGGGGACAAGTCTCTGAATGTCCTTGAGTGGCCCAAACGGACCCAATCGGACATCTCTGGAGAGACCTGAAAATGGCTGTGCAGCAATGCTCCCCATCCAACCTGACAGAGCTGGAGAGGATCTGCATAGAAGAATTGGAGAAACTCCCCAAGTACAGGTGTGCCAAGCTTGTAGCGTCATACCCAAGAAGACTCAAGCCTGTAATCGCTGCCAAAGGGGCTTCAACAAGGTACTGAGTAAAGGGTCTGAATACTTATGAAAATATGATATTTCCAAAAACCTGTTTTTGCTTTGTCATTATGGGTATCGTGTGTAGATTTAATCCATTTTAGAATAAGGCTATAACGTAACAAAAAGTGGGAAAAGTCAGGGGGTATGAATACAGTGCCTTCAGATAGTATTCATACCCATTGACTTATAACACATTTTGTTGTGTTACGGCCTGGATTTAACATGTATGAATTTAATAAAAACGGCACTGTAAATATTCAATTGAATTTTATAACAGAATTAAATATTTATTCAATTCAGTTTCAAATCGTGAAATACAAGTCCAAATGATGAACTCTATGATTCAATTTGTGCATTCCAAATTCCAAAATATGAAATTCCATTTCAGTATCCTAATACAAATGCAAAACTTTTGCTCCATAGCTGGCCTGGTATGAGATCTACAGCAGTCGATGAGACTTGGGAAGCTCATTCCATTTCCTTTCACTGTTTAAACCAATTTCCTCTTCATCAACCCCCCCCCCCCCCCCCCCCCCCCCCCCCCCCTCTGCTCTCTCGCTATCGCTCTTGCTCTGTTTGGGAGCTGTGAGAGGGAGATGGATGGATGGAGGGATGAGAGGGCTAGATGGATGGAGGGATAAGAGAGGTTGACTCTCTGGGGTGGAGAGGAGATGAAGGTGAGACTCAAGCGTGTCTCTAAGCCCACTAAACCTATGAATCACTCTGGCATCAGAGAGTGAGGATCTGTAAAGACAGACATGGTCATAGACTCTAACCATCTGCCATATCTCACACGCGCGTACGCATGCACGCACTCACGCACATACACAGTTATACACTCTGAAATATGGGCACTTTGAGAGATCAGGGGTTTCTTACACTAGATTAAAAAATGAAAAAGTCACATGTACATAAATCATAGTCTTGGATACTTGTTCTACTCATGTAAATTGAGACGCATGATGGACTACACTACCCACAAATTATTAACATACAAATTGTGAACTGCTATGTAGGGTAAAAGTCTGTGCAAAAACTAATGTGCCTGACATGTTAGATTTTCTTGTTTTGTCTGTCTCACTTTTGTTTTGTCTCCTTGTTAGTTTTTCTGATATCATTTTCTTGTCTCTTTCTTGGGGCGACTACAAGATACCAAATGGATCTTCTTTGTGATGCCAATTCAATGAGTCCCAGAGAATCCACAGTCATTCACATTTGGTTACTAGAATTGTTACCATTAATCTCAATCTCAACACCCTATATACAGTTGAAGTTTACATACACCTTAGCCAAGTACATTTAAAATCAGTTTTTCACAATTCCTGACATTTAATCCTTGTAAAAATTCCCTGTCTTAGGTCAGTTTGGATCACCACTTTATTTTAAGAATGTGAAATGTCAGAATAATAGTAGAGAGAACGATTTCTTTCTCTTTTATTTCTTTCATCACATTCCCAGTGTGTCAGAAGTTTACATTACACTCAATTAGTATTTGGTAGCATTGCTTTTAAATTCTTTAACTTGGGTCAAACGTTTCGGGTAGCCTACCACAAGCTTCCCACAATAAGTTGGGTGAATGTTGGCCCATTCCTCCTGACAGAGCTGGTGTAACTGAGTCAGGTTTGTAGGCCTCCTTGCACGTACACGCTTTTTCAGTTTTTCGATTTTCTGTAGGATTGAGGTTAGGGCTTTGTGATGGCCACTCCAATACTTTGACTTTGTTGTCCTTAAGCCATTTTGCCACAACTTTGGAAGAATTCTTGTGGTCATTGTCCATTTGGAAGACCCATTTGCGACCAGATGTTGCTTCAAAATATCCACATAATTGTCCTTCCTCATGATGCCATCTGTTTTGTGAAGTGCACCAGTCCCTCCTGCAGCAAAGCACCCCCACAACATCATGCTGCTACCCCCGTGCTTCACGGTTGGGATGGTGTTCTTCGGCTTGCAAGCATCCCCCTTTTTCCTCCAAACATAACAATGGTCATTATGGCCAAACAGTTCTATTTTTGTTTCATCAGACCAGAGGACATTTCTTCATGTGCAGTTGCAAACCGTAGTCTGGCTTTTTTATGGCGGTTTTGGAGCAGTGGCTTCTTCCTTGCTGAGCGGCCTTTCAGGTTATGTCGATACAGGACTCGTTTTACTGTGGATATAGATACTTTTGTACTTGTTTCCTCCAGCATCTTCACAAGGTCCTTTGCTGTTGTTCTGGGATTGATTTGCACTTTTCACACCAAAAGTACGTTCATCTCTAGTAGACAGAACGTTCCTCCTTCCTGAGCGGTATGACGGCTTCGTGGTCCCATGGTGTTTATACTTGCGTACTATTGTTTATAGAGATGAAGGTGGTACCTTCAGGCATTTGGAAATTGCTCCCAAGGTTGAACCAGACTTGTGGAGGTCTACAATATTTTTTCTGAGGTCTTGGCTGATTTATTTTGGTTTTCAAATGATGTCAAACAAAGAGGCACTGAGTTTGAAGGTAGGCCTTGAAATACATCCACAGGTACACCTCCAATTGACTCAAATAATGTCAATCAGTCTATCAGAAGCTTCTAATGCCATGCCATCATTTTCTGGAATTTTCGAAGATGTTTAAAGGCACAGTCAACTTTGTGTATGTAAACTTCTGACCCACTTGAATTGTGATGCAGTGAATTATAAGTGAAATAATCTGTCTGTAAACAATTGTTGGAAAAATGACTTGTGTCATTCACAAAGCAGATGTCCTAACCGACTTGCCAAAACTATAGTTTGTTATCAAGAATTTTTTGGAGTGGTTGAAAAATGAGTCTTAATGACTCCATCCTAAGTGTATGTAAACTTCCGACTTCAACTGTACACACGGCACTTTAAAATAAAATAATGTTCCCCCTCTTTCCTCCTTTCCCCCAGACGGTGGAGGAGATCGAGGGGGCCTTGGGCCGGGACTTCTACCCCAGCCTGTCGGAGGAGCGTATGCACTGGCAGAAGGAGCTGGCCGGCCTGAGGGAAGAGAACGAGAGCCTGACGGCCATGCTGTGCTCCAAGGAGGAGGACCTGAACCGCACCAAGGCCACCATGAACGCCATCCGGGAAGAACGTGACCGCTTGAGGCGACGGGTCAGTCAGCTGGGTCCTGTTATTATGATTTTTTAAAAGCATTTTCTGTCATTTGGTTTATGGGTTTTGTTTGTTTTTTGTGTACCTTTTGAGCCTTTCCACATGACTGTGTTGGTGGCTGACAGACTGGGGTGCATCGTTGCTTATTATTACTAAGACGGGTTTACATACATTTTTATTGAATCTGACCCATAAGTCAATATGATACAAAAAGGTATCTAGTGAGGTGGAAGGAAGAAAGAAGAGACTCAACATAGCTGTATGTTTCTTAGTTTTCATTCGCTTTCATGTTTTTTATTAGATCCCGAAAAAGTTGTGAGAACTTGAGCCTATTACCAAATCTTTAGTAAATGTGTCCTAGTGTGAACCTGTTCTAGGCAGAGAACTAAGACTGAATCTGAATGAATAAAAACATTCTCTCCACAGAGGCTCTAAGCTGCAATTATGGTCCACCATGTCCGTTGGATTGAAAGATCTGCGGCGATCAGTTCAAATATAGACATGTTCTCTGATGCTTTGTCGCTAGGCCACTGCATTGACAGACACTCGCACGTACCATTTCTAATTCCAGGAAGTTTATTCAGGGAAGTCTGAAGGAGTAGAAGACATTACTGGGCACCAGTGGCAAGACACGTGTATTTATCCTTGCTCCTGCAAGAATGAACCCTTTGAATTTTCCAGCTGCGAACTGAGTTCTGCTTTCTGAACCAAACTATGGATGGTGCGCCGGTTGGGGCAGCCATCTGAATCAATAGGTTGAGCGTTTTTAGACACATAATCAAATCTGGTGTCCTCCCAAGGCTTGCTGGAGCTAGTTAGGACCGTAATGCGATTAGACCGCGAGATGCATCGAGCGAAAAATGGCCAGGCCGACCTAACCAGCCTCACTAATTCTGGCGGGTCCTCAAAGGAGTCCTAGACGCAGCAGAAAAAGCATCCCAGCTCAGCTCAGAGCACTCGTTCCTCCCACCCTCTCAATTTCTCTTCTCCTCTTTCCTCTAATGAAATCTGTTTGTTTTACAGAGAAATTGGACAAATGCATTGCATTGCTATTTCAATGTGGGGCTCCTTAAACGATTTGCTATGCACACACCAGCGCGTCCTTGGGGGCCCGCTTCCTCCCGCTCAGCCTTTTAAAATATGGATTCCCCCTCATTTGAGACTCAAGGTCCAGATACGATCTTAACTTTCCTTCCATAGGCTTTTACCCTCCATTGAAGGACAGGTATTTACTGTGGTAGTAAGCATCTTTTACACATTTTACAGTACTGTAAAATACTGTATGTGTCTTGTCCACATAATTCAGCTGTGTCAGCATTTTGTTTACGATACAAAAGAGCGTTTGAATTTAAAGGCCAGATACAGAACACTATATATTGGCATGTCATTGTAAGCCTTCTAAGCTTTTACAATGCACTCCACTCATAATAAGAATCACATATGTTGGACTCAACCACTTCCAGAGGAAACACCACAGTATAAGGCAGTGTATACTGGACCAAAATGTAAACGCACCATGGTAAGTGTTGGTCCCATGTTTCATGAGCTGAAATAAAAGATATGAGAAATTGTCCATACACACAAAAAGCTTATTTCTCTCAAATTTTGTGTGTAAATTTGGTGAGCATTTCTCCTTTGCCAAGATAATCCATCCAGTTGACATTTGTTGCATATGAAGAAGCTGATTAAACAGCATGATCATTACACAGGTGCACCTTGTGCTAAGGACAATAACAAGCCACTCTAAAATGTGCTGTTTTGTCACACAATGCCACAGATGTCTCAAGGTTTGAGGGAGTGTACAATTGGCATGCTGACTGCAGGAATGTCCACCAGAGTTGTTGCCAGCCTCACAACCGCAGACCACGTGTAACCACGCCAGCCCAGGACCTTCACTTCCGGCTTCTTCACCTGCTGGATTGTCTGAGACCTGCCACTCGAACAGCTGATGAAACTGAGGAATATTTCTGTCTTTAATAAAGCTCTTTGTGGGGAAAAACGAATTCTGATTGGCTGGCCTGGTGCTGCAATGGCTGGACCTGGCTCCCAAGTGGGTATGCCTATGCCCTCCCAGGCCCACCCATGGCTGCGCCCCTTCCCAGTCATGTAAAATCCATGGATTAGGGCCTAATGAATGTATTTCAATTGACTGATTTCCTTATATGAACTTTAACTCAGTAAAATCGTTCAAATTGTTGCATATTGCCGTTTATATTGTTGTTCAGTATACTTTTTAAAATCAGCTGGATACAAGAACAGCCCTGGACACATGTGCATGTGAGTCAAACAAAGTCCTCGGTTTATAAACTGGCCAGAACCAAATAGAACCAGAATCATATTATTTGCAGTTTCTTTTCTCAGGGATCATGAGGTGAGACAGCTGGCTAGAGGACTAGTTCATAATGTCGCAGTCATCTCTGTGTCCTTTGTCAGCACATGGCAGCCATGTTTTTTTTTTTCAGACCCTCGACTCCCAGGGAGTTTCTCAGGAGAGGAGAACAGGAAAAACAGCAGTGTTCAAAGTCATGGCCAAGCTTTCCCTCATTCTTTTACATGCTCTCTCTAGCTCTCTCTCACTCACATTTATTGGCTTGGGAAACATATGCTTACATTGCCAAAGCAAGTGAAATTAACAATACAAAGTGAACAGTCATTGTCTATATACAGTTGTCGTGACTTTACATTCATTAATCTGATGACTGTTATTTAATCCACTAACTATCTTTAATTGTTACCCGACTTTAAATTAATAATGTAACAATTAACTCATTAGGATTTGGGGCACCACGGAAGAAGATGTTTAGAGTTACCATCGTTTAGAGTTACCATCTCCCGAATTAAAGCTATACTGTATAAGGTTTCATCAATAAACAGTCATCTTATTACTCATTGCAGTGGCTTGTGAAAAAATGTACCCCCCTTGGCATTTTTCCTATTTTGTTGCCTTACAACCTGGAATTAAAATATATTTTATCATTATCATGTATCATTTGATTTACACAACATAGCTACCGCTTTGAAGATGCAAAATATTTTTAATTGTGAAGCAAACAAGAAATAAGACAAAAAAACAGAACTTGAGCGTGCATTACTATTCACCATCCAAAGTCAATACTTTGTAGAGCCACCTTTTGCAGCAATTTCAGCTGCAAGTCTCTTGGGGTATGTCTCTATAAGCTTGGCACATCTAGCCACTGGGATTTTTGCCCTTTCTTCAAGGCAAAACTGCTTCAGCTCCTTCAAGTTGGATGGGTTCCACTGGTGTACAGGAATCTTTAAGTCATACCACAGATTCTCAATTGGATTGAGGTCGTGAGCTTTGACTAGGCCATTCCAAGACATTTAAATGTTTCCCCTTAAACCACTCGAGTGTTGCTATAGCAGTATGCTTAGGGTCATTGTCCTGCTGGAAGGTGAACCTCCATCCCAGTCTCAAATCTCTGGATGACTGAAACAGGTTTCCCTCAATAATTTCCCTGTATTTAGCGCCATCATCATTCCTTCAATTTTGACCAGTTTCGTAGTCCATGCCGATGGAAAAAAAATCGATCCCTGCCGATGGATTTTTTTCATGCCAAAAAGCTCAATTTTTATTCTCATTTGACCGGAGTACCTTCTTCCATATGTTTGGGGAGTCTCCCACATGCTTTTTGGCCAACACCAAACATGTTTGCTTCTTCTTCTTTTTTAAGCAATGGCTTTTTTCTGGCCACTTTTCCGTAAAGTGTATGGCTTAAAGAGCTTTGCAGCTCCTTCAGGTTTATATTTGGTATCTGTGTTGCCTCTCTGATTAATGCCCTACATGCCTGGTCCGTGAGTTTTGGTGGGCGGCCCTCTCTTGGCATGTTTGCCCCTTCCTTAGTGGTGTTGCAGACTCTGAGGCCTTTCAGAACAGGTGTATATATACTGACATGTGACAGATCATGTGACACTTAGATTTCACACAAGTGGACTTTATTTAACTAATTGTGTGACTTCTGAAGGTAATTGGTTGCACCAGATCTTATTTAGGGGCTTCATAGCAAAGTGGTTGAATCCATATACACGCACCACTTTTCAGTTGTTGTTTTTTTTGGAACAAGTTGTTTTTTAAACAGATGGAGAGGGGGAAAAAGAGAGAGACCGAGAGAAACGTAAACTTTCTATAACTATTCTCCCATTAAACATATACTTTGCACATTACGCCGCCAATTTGGAATAAGAAATCATGAATGTGTTTACGTGTGAAATGTTCGTTGTTTATCTCGGTCGGAAACAAGCCTTCTCGGAAAGTTGTTAGCCTTCCAGCTGTATGGCTCTGATTGTCTGAAAGGGCTATCTCCTTTCCCGTCTTCTACTGTTGTTCACTCTGGAAGATAACCGCCATGTCGACGGTTCCCATTGGTGATGAGCGTAGTAGGATAGTCTCACTTAGATTAGCTTTTCTCAATATCTGACTTAAGACAGCTGTACCAGTGATTTTCTGAGATGAGCTTCTCGCCTCTTCCTCCTCGTGTTGGTATTCAGGATTCGGACCACAATAGACATGAGCTGCAGCTCTTCGTCTCTCTGGTCTAAAGGAAGGTGAGTATTTCTTCACCCCATGTTGAGATTCAGAGTTTCAGCCATTTAAAACATGTAGCTCTCGCCTCACGCTTCCTGGTCTAATGTTAATTTTGTAACCAAGGCTTTTTATGCACTCTGGCCAAAAGGGGCGTTCCATCATGCTGACAAGCTTTAGCATTGACCTCACTCGGGGCGTGGCTACTTAATGTGCAAAGGATATGATTACAAGTTCTCTCTTACCCGTCCTAAAAGCTCTTTCATATCTTAACAAAAATACTTTAATAATTGTTCATATTGTATTCACAACATATTGGATGAAAACTTGACAGATAAAGTGGGTATCCTTTCCAAGTTGTAGTATTTGGTCCATACCGTTTTTAATAACATCACAAAATGAAAAACAATATGACATTAGTTTCCTATGTCTCCCCACTGACTATTTCCCATGTCGTTACTTTAGAAATATTGTTCCATGATTCACTTTTTTAACGTTAAGAGTTTTCGGGCGGGCAAAAATCTCTCTAGACAACAGCATTTCTTTGGTTGATACTAAAGGGTAGAGAGAGAGTTCTCTCCTGCTTAAATTTACGACCAGGTGTGGAGGTTTCAAAACCCCCACAGTTCTCTCTTCCCCTCATTTGTCGGTGGGAGAGGGTCTGGTTATTGTCAGCCATTGCTAAGCTGACCTGACCCATTGTGATCCTCACAGGACAGTGTTGTAACAATGTGCAAATACTTAAAGTAGAAAATGGAAAATAAATAAATGTAAATGTACATTTTTCTTCAAACACCATTGTTAACAGGTCACAAATCTTGCTGCTGTGATTGCACGCTGGGGGTCTGGAATTGTATTTGTTTTCAAATCTTTGTGGGTCTGTGTAATCTGAGGGTATTATGTATCTCTAATATGCTCATACATTTGGCAGGAGGTTAGGAAGTGCAGCTCAGTTTTCAATGGATTTTGTAGGCAGTGTGCACAGCCTGTACATAGTCAAAGCTTTTCTTAATTTTGGGTCAGTCACAGTGGTCCGGTATTCTGCCACTGTACTCTGTTTAGGGCCAAATAGCGTTCTAGTTTGCTCAGTGAAAAGAAAAATATATATTTACAATGTGTCACGTAATATTGTTTTGTGTTCTCATGATTTGGTTGGGTCTAATTGTGTTTCCAGGACCAGCTTGCTATCTCTCCCTCTCTCCTACACCCTGTCTGTCCCTGCTCTCCCGCTCTCATTCCCAGTGTCTGCTTCACTGTCAACCTTTCCCCAACCCTGTCTGTCCCTGCTCTCCCTCTCTCATTCCCAGTGTCTGCTTCACTGTCAACCTTTCCCCACTCTCCTCTAGCCCCCCTCTTTCTGTCACTCACTTTCTCTTCTGTTTCCGCTCTACCCTTTCTCTCTCTATCTGTCTCTGAAAGTCTCCTCTCCCCTGGCGTCCGTAGGGAAATAGAGGTGGGGAAAATCTGTTCTCGCAGTCTGGCTGGCGGAGGCAGAGACAGAGTTAGTGGCAGATGCAGGCTTATCGCCTCAGCTGTTTTCCAGGCCAGTATGTCTGTCCTAGAGGAAGCATGATTTAAATTTCAGACCATACATTTGATGTAGATAGATTTACCTGTGCCTATAATGTCACATGTATGTGTGAAATTTAAAGGTTTGCCTATATTATTGACAACATGCAGGTAGCTAACATGACTTTGAATTCTTGTCATGTGTATTCAGCTATCCAGTGCTGCCAACAACTCATGCCAGTTGCTGACTGTTTTCGGGTATATATTGTGGTGTCTCTGTGTGTACAATGGGTGCTGTGTAAAGCACAAAAGGCCATTGTTTTCAAAACCAAGTTTGCTGAGTTTTCACTGTTTATATAGTATTTTCATGAGCCAGGGGTCAAACTAATGTTCTTTCTTTTCCACGCTTTTCCTGGCAGAGGAAGCTCTCTCCCTCTGACACATACACACACCCCAACATTCATGCACACAACCACACACACACACCTGGAGCCTAAACTGCTTAGGGTTGTGAAGAAGTAACAACATATTGACAACAGCATTTGGATTTTGTATACAAGCTGCAAGCATAATACAGACAAATCCAAGCTTGCATACAAATTCATTGCGAGATCTGGCAAGCTTTTCCAAATAGCTGATGCTTAATATAGAGTGAGAAGAAGCAGTGGAGTGACTCAAGTACCCTGTTGCCTCTGCATTCATGATATCATCACTGTCCCAAAATTCCTGCCTTTGCCCACTGCTTTAAAGAGATGGGATGGATCCTCACATTGTCTAAAACTGGAGAAAGTAGTGGTTAAAGTTGCAACTAACTGAGTCCTTTTGTCAATCCTCTGTATGATGAGGTCATACGCAGTTGTGGGTTTTCAGCAGGTCTGGGTGTTATTGATGTTTTATTTATGTTATTTTAATGTTTTGCCATGACCACCAGCTTATGTGTGTCTTTGTGTGCCATATAATTAAATAGAACACATTCACATTAAATAGTCATATAATATATCTCTATGGTGTCTTATCACCAGGTGCGGGAGCTGCAGACGCGTCTCCAGAGCTCCCAGCCTGCAGGCCTGTCCAGCCCCGGGCGTCTCACCCCCGCCTCCCGTCCAATCAACCCCAGCACTGGGGAACTCAGCACCAGCAGCAGCAGTAACGATATACCTGTGGCCAAGGTAGAACACACACACTATGACATGCATAGTAAGGGGAAGAAAAAAAAGTTATGCATGTGGAAGTACATTAAAGGGTTAAGACCTCACACGGTCTTGAGTAATAGAATTGATGAAATGGAACATGGTACATTCATATGAGGTAATGCAATGTCTCTCTGGGGATCTTATGAACTCTCCTCTGGAATGACCAAGGACAAACATTTTGTTTTCTTTTTGCAATTTTCACCATCTCTTATAGTACTGTCTCTATGAGCTGAATTGCGCGCGTCCAGCCAGAGAGGGACAGTGGCAATCAGGCAACCATTCGCTCTTCCACTGTCCCGTGTGTGTCCTTGACATTGAGCCTCAGAGGGAATACAATACATTAGAGCAGTGGACCTTTTCTGAGCCGAGATCACTTTCTGAGTCAAAATGAAGGCTGAGACACCCCAGATAAAAAAAAATTGTAAACCTATGCAACATTAACCTATTAAAAACAGCTCTGTAGAAATTAAGTTTGCATTATGCTATATTCCCAATTCATTATGCAATGCCTGAATTGCCCTGCCAATGATGTTCTTCTCAGACATTACATTTCACACTGGTAATAGATCATAATTTGTTGTATTACTTGTGAGGCACAGCTGAGTGAGCATACATTGAAATAATGTGCTTGCTTTATGTTACTGGACTGCTTGTGCCTGCCTCTGATGGTCAGTCTCAGCAGGGGGAGTGCATCAGCGGGTCCGCCTCTCACCATCAGACTATCCCTCAGCCCTCCCTGCTTCGCTAAGACCAAAAAGGGGATGGCGAAACTCACGCTAATGGCAAAACTCGAGTCCCACCGCATTAGTTCTGCCTAATGTACAAATTCATGTTGTTGCTCTTATGACCAGAGTAAGTGAAATATTCCTTGATATAAAAGAAGACAGAAAGAAGTAGGAATGTAAGGCTATATTGTTGTTGTTTTTTATAGAAATGCTTTGCGATTGACTAGGAATGCCTTGGAGATCAAGCAGTTTGTTGTCTTGTTGCTAGGTGGCGGAGCGGGTGAAACTGTCTAAAACCAGGTCGGAGTCTTCCTCCACCGAGAGGCCTGTTCTGGGATCAGAGATCAGCAGCATCGGGGTAAGGAGCTACTGGATGCCTATTCAATACTGAAGGCTTTGAGGGGGAAGATGGCAATGTTAAAATAAAGTAAGTAGGATAGAGAGAGGGGTAGACCGAATATGAGAGAGAGCGACAGTAGGTAGGACATTTCCTTGTAGCAGCTGGCCGATGATAACCGCAGCATCAGCAGAAGTGTCAGAGACGGGTATCTATCACCAGTATGGTGTGATAGACCTGGTGTGGCTCATACCCTACTGCTCCCTCCCTCTGCACCCACATATGTCCGTTGGCACTAAAGATTGATCTGACAACGTCACCTCGAACAGAGGAACAGGGAGGGGGGGACTATCAACAGACCCAGCTACAGTGCCATCGGAAAGTATTCAGACCCCTTTACTTTTTCACATTTTGTTACGTTACAGCCTTATTCTAAAATGGAAAAAAGTTCCTCAGCAATCTACACACAATACCCCACAATGACAAAGCGAAAACAGGTTTGTATACATTTTTGCAAATGTATTAAAAACAGAAATACCTTATATACATAAGTATTCAGACCCTTTGCTATGAGACTCGAATTTGAGCTCAGGTGCATCCTTTTTTATTGATTTATTTCACCTTTATTTAACCAGGTAGGCTAGTTGAGAACAAGTTCTCATTTGCAACTGTGACAACGACACAGGGTTACACATGGAGTAAACAATAAACAAGTCAATAACACAGTAGAAAAAAATTGTCTATATACATTGTGTGCAAAGGCATGAGGAGGTAGGCGAATAATTACAATTTTGCAGATTAACACTGGAGTGATAAATGATCACATGGTCATGTGCAGGTAGAGATACTGGTGTGCAAAAGAGCAGAAAAGTAAATAAATAAAAACAGTATGGGGATGAGGTAGGTAAATTGGGTGGGCTGTATACCGATGGACTATGTACAGCTGCAGCGATCAAATAGCAGATGTTTATAGTTGGTGAGGGAGATAAAAGTCTCCAACTTCAGCGATTTTTGCAATTCGTTCCAGTCACAGGCAGCAGAGAACTGGAAGGAAAGGCGGCCAAATGAGGTGTTGGCTTTAGGGATGATCAGTGTGATACACCTGCTGGAGCGCGTGCTACGGGTGGGTGTTGCCATCGTGACCAGTGAACTGAGATAAGGCGGAGCTTTACCTAGCATGGACTTGTAGATGACCTGGATGGCCAGTGGGTCTGGCGATGAATATGTAGCGAGGGCCAGCCGACTAGAGCATACAGGTCGCAGTGGTGGGTGGTATAAGGTGCTTTAGTAACAAAACGGAATGCACTGTGATAAACTGCATCCAGTTTGCTGAGTAGAGTATTGGAAGCTATTTTGTAGATGACATCGCCAAAGTCGGATCGGTAGGATAGTCAGTTTTACTAGGGTAAGTTTGGCGGCGTGAGTGGAGGCTTTGTTGTGAAATAGAAAGCCGACTCTAGATTTGATTTTAGATTGGAGATGTTTGATATGAGTCTGGAAGGAGAGTTTACAGTCTAGCCAGACACCTAGGTCCTTATAGATGTCCACATATTCTAGGTCGGAACCATCCAGGGTGGTGATGCTAGTCGGGCGTGTGGGTGCAGGCAGCTAACGGTTGAAAAGCATGCATTTGGTTTTACTAGCGTTTAAGAGCAGTTTTTACAACTTATTGGAGTCCAACGGTGTTAAATTCAATTGATTATACACGATTTGGAAAGGCACACATCTGTTTATATAAGATCCCACAGTTGACAGTGCATGTCGGATCAAAAACCAATTGAGATTGATGGAATTGTCAGTAGAACTCCGAGACTGGATTGTTTTGAGGCATGGATCTGGGGAAGGGTACCAAAACATTTCTCCAGCATTGAAGGTCCCCAAGAACACAGTGGCTTCCTTCATTCTTAAATGGAAGAAGTTTGGAACCACCAAGACTCTTCCTAGAGCTGGCATCCCAGGCAAACTGAGCAATCCTGGGAAAAGGGCCACCAAGAACCCAGCTCTAGAGTTTGTCTGTGGAGATGTGAGAACCTTCCAGAAGGACAACCATGTCTGCAGCAATCCACCAGTCAGGCCTTTATGGTAGAGTGGCCAGACGGAAGCCACTCCTCGGTAAATGGAACATGACAGCCTGCTTGGAGTTTGCCAAAAGGCACCTAAAGACTCTCAAATCATGAGGAACAAGATTCTCTGGTCTGATGAAACCAAGATTGAACTCTTTGGCCTGAAGGCCAAACGTCACATCTGGGGGAAACCTGTACCATCCCTATGATGAAGCATGGTGGTGGCAGCATCATGCTGTGAGGATGTTTTTCAGCATCAGGGCCTGGGAGACTAGTCAGGATCGAGGCAATAATGAACGGAGAAAAGTACAGAGAGATCCTTATTGAAAATCTGCTACAGAGTGCTCACAACCTCAGACTGGGGTGAAGTTGTGGCCAAAAGTTTTGAGAATGACACAAATATAAATTTACACAAAGTCTGCTGCCTCAGTTTGTGTGATGGCAATTTGCATATACTCCAGAATGTTATGAAGAGTGATCAGATGAATTGCAATTAATTGCAAAGTCCCTCTTTGCCATGCAAATTAACTGAATCGCCCAAAAAAACATTTCCACTGCATTTCAGCCCTGCCACAAAAGGACCAGCTGACATCATGTCAGTGATTCTCTCGTTAACCCAGGTGTGAGTGTTGATGAGGACAAGGCTGGAGATCACTCTGTCATGCTGGTTGAGTTTGAATAACAGACTGGAAGCTTCAAAAGGAGGGTGGTGCTTGGAATCATTGTTTTTCCTCTGTCAACAATGGTCTCCTAAAGTTGATTCAAAAGTTCAAAAGTTGATTCAGCTGCGGGATCGGGGCACCACCAGTACAGAGCTTGCTCAGGAATGGCAGCAGGCAGGTGTGAGTGCATCTGCACGAACAGTGAGGCAAAGACTTTTGGAGGATGGCCTGGTGTCAAGAAGGGCAGCAAAGAAGCCACTTCTCTCCAGGAAAACATCGGGGATAGACTGATAATCTGCAAAAGGTACAGGGATTGGACTGCTGAGGACTGGGGTAAAGTCATTTTCTCTGATGAATCCCCTTTCCCGATTTGTTTGGGGCATCCGGAAAAAGCTTTTCCGGAGAAGACAAGGTGAGCGCTACCATCAGTTCTGTGTCATGCCAAAAGTAAAGCATCCTGAGACCATTCATGTGTGGGGTTGCTTCTCAGCCAAGGGAGTGGGCTCACTCACAATTTTGCCTAAGAACACAGCCATGAATAAAGAATGGTACCAATACGTCCTCCGAGAGCAACTTCTCCCAACCATCCAGGTTGGTGCCGAACAATGCCTTTTCCAGCATGACAGAGCACCTTGCCATAAGGCAAAAGTGATAACTAAGTGGCTCGGGGAACAAAACATCGATATTTTGGGTCCATGGCCAGGAAACACCCCAGACCTTAATCCCATTGAGAACTTGTGGTCAATCCTCAAGAGGCGGGTGGACAAACAAAAACCCACATTCTGACAAACTCCATGCATTGATTATGCAAGAATTGGCTGCCATCAGCCAGGATGTGGCCCAGAAGTTAATTGACAGCATGCCAGGGCGGATAGCAGAGGTCTTGAAAATGAAGGGTCAACACTGTAAATATTGACACTTTGCATCAACTTCATGTAATTGTCAATAAAAGCATTTGACTCTTATGAAATGCATGTAATTATACTTAAGTATTCCATAGTATCATCTGACAAAAATATCTAAAGACACTGAAGCAGCGAACTTTGTGGAAATTAATATTTGTGTCATTCTCAAAACTTTTGGCCACAACTGTACATCGTTTTATCTCTCTCCTCTTTCATTCCTCTTCTGATGCCCTCTTTTCTCTAGTGCCTCCCTCCCTCTCTCCCTTTCCTTCCCTCTCTTTTAATATCTCCCTCTCTCCCCTTGGTGTGTGTTCAGGTGTGAGTGACAGGAACCAATCCTAATGATTCCAGGACTTCTCTTTTCCTTGAAGCTCTGGCCACCAAAATTCTCTTTAGCCGGAACCCATCTGGCCCAAAATAGACTTGAAAGAGTGAGAGGGAAGAGCGAGAAAGAGATGCAGACTGTTAGTATTCCTCTGGGACTAGGCTGAGACAGATTATGTAAGGGAGGGAGAGCAAAGTTCAATAGAAAGCCTGTATACAATCTCTTGAAAAATAGTTGAATCTCAATAAAAACCGATCTGTATAATTAAAGGTTATAAACACATTCGGTATAAACTCAATGTGGATTAAGAGAGTGGAGGATCACAAAGAAATCCCCTCAGTCTGCCTGACCCTTTAAATTCCAATTGTGCTGTTTTTCCGTTGTGATTTTTGGCTGCACCTTGACTCACATTGGATGAAGAGCTGTCTACTCCCCTCCATAGATGTAAATGTCAGTCTTTCCCCCATGTACCCCTGTTCCTCTTCCTCCCAGGTGTCCAGTAATGTGGCGGAGCACTTGGCACACTCCCTCCAGGACTGCTCCAACATCCAGGAGATCTTCCAGACCCTCTACTCCCACGGATCAGCCATCTCTGAGAACAAGATCAGGGAGTTTGAGGTGGAGACGGAGAGACTTAACAGGTGACACTCAAACCACATTGCCTGTCACTTACAGCCCTGATCTGAGTAATGTTATAATAAAGTCATACTGTATCCCACCATTAATGCCAAATGTACACACACCTGTCTATATAAGGTCCCACAGTTGACAGTGCAACCAAGCCATGAGGTTGAAAGAATTGTCCGTAGTGCTCCGAGACGGGATTGTGTCGAGGCACAAATCTGGGGAAGGGTACAAAAACATTTCTGCAACATTGAAGGTTCCCAAGAACGCAGTGGCCTCCATCATTTTTAAATTAAAGAAGTTTGGAACAACCAAGTATCTTCCTAGATCTGGCCTCCTGGCCAAACTGAGCAATCGGGGGATAAGGGCCTTGGTCAGGGAGGTGACCAAGAAACCGATGGTCACTCTGACAGAGCTCCAGAGTTCCTCTGTAGAGATGGGAGAACCTTCCAGAATCAAATCATATCGAATTGTATTTGTCACATGCGCCGAATACAACAGGTTTGTGAAATGCTTACTTAAAAGACCTTAACCAACAATGCAGTTTTAAGAAAATAACAACAACAAAAAAGTAACAAATAAACAAATAAAAGTAACAAATAATTAAAGAGCAGCGTCAATGTGCGTCAATGTGCGGGGGCACCAGTTAGTCGAGGTAATTGCGGTAATATGTGCATGCCGGTAGAGTGGGGGGGGGGGGGGGAGTGGGGGGGGGGGGGGGGGGGGGGGCATTTGAGTAGGGTGGCAGGGTAGCCTAGTGGTTAGAGAGTTGGACTAGTAACCGGAAGGCTGCAAGTTCAAATCCCAGAGCTGACAAGGTACAAATCTGTCCCTGAACAGGCAGTTAACCCACTGTTCCTAGGCTGTCATTGAAAATAAGAATTTGTTCTTAACTGACTTGCCTAGTTAAATAAAGGTAAAATAAAAATAAATAAAAAATGTACAGGATGGCATGGGGGAGAAGCTGTTTAGAAACCTCTTGGACTTGGCGCTCTGGTATTTTCGTTTTCGAATGCATTGTATGTAAGTTTACATCGGTAAAATACACAAATTTGCTTTGTATTGATGTAGGATAAAAAAGGCCATGTTTAAAATGTAAACTGTAGTATTAACATCCCCCTGTCCTACACTAGTTTAGAGGTTCACACTAGAGGTACTTATCTATCAGCGAGTCTTCATTATAGGTCCTTTAAGAAAGCCCAAGCCTGTGAATGAACCCGATTCAGGCACATGTTCAGTGTTTGTGTTCTAACATGCAGGTGAATTTTTATTAAACCGGTTTTATTTCCAGCTCTTCTTTTCCTCAAAAAGCTCCCTTCAGAAGTCTGTTCCAAGCGAATGAAGTAGTAACTCTTCAAACAGTGTACTTTAGGATCTTTGGGGGGATTTCAAACTTAGCGAATTATGTTATGACGTTTCCTCATAATGGGGCGGCAGGGTAGCCTAGTGGTTAGAGCGTTGGACTAGTAACCGGAAGGTTGCGAGTTCAAACCCCTGAGCTGACAAGGTACAAATCTGTCGTTCTGCCCCTGAACAGGCAGTTAACCCACTGTTCCCAGGCCGTCATTGAAAATAAGAATTTGTTCTTAACTGACTTGCCTGGTTAAATAAAGGTAAAATAAAATAATCCTGACTATTTGGAAGTGAGATGTGGAGATCTGAGTGTTCTCAGTAGGAGGGCTTAAGTCGTAATCCTTTGTAATTCCTGTGCGTTTTATCACTTCATTCCAGTCAGAGCTTCAGACTTAGTAGACATTTAAAGCAGATGGGTTTGAAATCTTGTGAAACACTGCTTATACAGTTCTGTAGGTCTGTCTCTCAGGCCAAATCGAATGTCAAGATCGCGGTGATTGTTCAGTTTTCAATTTTTTTGAACAAAGAACACATTCGATCACTCTTTTTTTAGGCTTATCCAAATGGATAAGTACGCTTAAAGGGATAGTTTACCTTGAAATCGAAGGTAAGTGGTATAATACATCATAAGTGCGCCAATCCAAAATGAAGGGGATAGCTTGGCACCTGGTAACCTGTGACTTAGATTTTGGGGTGTGTCTAAGGTTGTTATTTTGCCCATGTTTTTATGGGATGTTTAACCACCAGGCTGCGGACACGCCCTCTTTTCTCTTCATTAAGCCCTGAGTGCTTTATTGACAGCCTTAATTATATGGATAGTTACGTGTCACTAGCTACTCTCATATAATCTACCCATAAAACCAAGGCCATTTGAGTAAGAGAGAGGAGGGTGGCTATAGTTGCAGTGTCCGTTTGTCCCCTAACACTCCCTTTACTGCAATAGCTGATGTGTGATGAGCGATCTGGCACAAAATAACTGCCGTGAATCACCCAGGTGGGTGCTTTAAATCGCTGGTGGAGGGGTGAGTTGCAATGTGAAGTGCTTTGAGGTATAACAAGCACTTTATACAGTAAATGTAATCCAATAATGATGACTAATGTGTGTGTTCCAGCCGCATCGAGCACCTGAAGTCTCAGAATGACCTCTTGACCATCACGTTGGAGGAGTGTAAGGGCAACGCAGAGAGGATGAGCATGCTGGTCGGCAAATATGAGTCCAACGCTACCGCCCTACGACTGGCACTGCAGTACAGGTACACAAACACACGGACACACACACTCTCACGCGCGCACACACAAAGCAAGGCCTAACCTAATGGAGCATGCAAAATACACATTACTCACATTCCCACACTCATGCTTGTGCTCAAGTGCCAAGGTGAAAATCTGAATCCAAATGTCTTCATCCACATCTATGGACAAGCTTAATTTTCTTAGCTAACAAAAACCTTTATCAAGCTGTAACCGTAGTAGCCATACTAATGCTACCTCATTAGAAGCCTCTTCCGGTAATTATAATTAGGCTGCTTTCGCGGCGGTCAGGGCCTCTTTTGTACGTCGCCTTAGGTAGAAGCCATCCGCATCTCATTAGCATTCTCATCCCCTTGGCCAATCAAGGGGTCTGTGTGTTTGTGTGCGGGCTCTTCTCTGATAAATTGCCCTGAAGGTGCCCATTCAGCAAAGCTAACGCAAACGAGAATCGAAAGGAAAACGGATCTAATCTGAGTGGTATTTATGATTAGCATAATGCAAATCATTCAACTATGCTTATTCTGTGGTGATGTTATGAGATGCAGAAAAGTTCTGTTTTGAACCCTTTTCTTGCGTGGCAAGATTTAGGAAGACTTTCTGCCAATGGCCGACCTCAAATGGAAAAAGTAGCATTTTTAGCTGTTGATGTTGGGTGAATGTTATGTTGTAGGGGCATGATATGGTAATGTTACGTGTGTTTCTCATGGCATTCTGCCATAGCATGTCTCAGAAAGATGGTACTCATGTTGCCTCATCGGCAAAGCTTAGCTATGATCAGATGCGTAAACTGACAGACACCGAAATAGACTGACAGACACCGAAATAGAAACATTATAGCAATAAAGGATCATTAATTGTCTTGCCCATTACACCGGAGTACACAACACACTGATTAGCCCCCAAATGCATTGTTAATATCACATCAGTTACATTACACACACACTCTCTCAATGTATACATTTCCCCCTGTAGCCCTGATGCCAGCGCTTTGATTGAATTCAACCCCACCGAGTGTGATGTCAGCGAGGCCACCCCATTGGGTCATTTGGGAAGAAATAGACTTTCATTGGAACGAGGGTGGATGGGGGACTGCGATGTGTGTGTGTGTCTAATATGTGGTGGAAGATTCTTCAAGGCTCGCTCTCTCTCTCTGTGTGTGTGTGTGCACGTGTGTTCGTGAGAGAGTTGGACTCTTTGTGTCATTTTAAAACTATAATCATAAGATGAAACATCAGGGTGTATTCTGGTGGTGATGCTGACAACTTTTTGGTGTTTTTCAGGCAGAAACTTTTTTTGTTCATTCTTGAGAGAGTGACTAACTCATAGTGTTGGAGTGAGCTATTAAAGGGTGTAAAGGTATCCACAGGATTTGTTTTGGTACGGCTGAACTAGCAGTCGTGTGCGTGAGTGCGTAAATGGGAAACGTGTGTCTTTAAATCAGCTCTGGCCCTCTAGTGTCAACAGTCTCTCACACTCACACACACGCACACACAAACACCTGACCTACCTCAAATCCACTCAAAATAAAGAGAGACTAGCTATGAGGACGAAAATAAATACAATAGATGTTCCATGTCTGAATTGAGTGCAGACTTCAGACTTCCTCTGTGGACAAATGAGGAGTTTTCTTTGTAGGCGTAATACTTGGTTAATTACCCAAGCTCTCTCTGTATTTGTTTGGAGTAGAGGTGTTTTTTTTTCCTGATGTGTAATCATTGACTGATTAAAAGATATTGCCTCGCTAAAAGATTTCCACAGGATTGTTTTTCTCCCATCTCTGAGCCCCAGGCAAACACACACACACGCAACACACGCTATAATGACTGTAGTTATATATAAATCAGCACCTCTCAGCCATGGTCCTTTTGAACGCTTGATGAAAGTGCAGCACAGATAAGTGGACGCAAGAGGCCTCTGCATTCCTCCACTAAGAGTGTGTGTATGTGTGTGTGTGAGAGAAAGAGTTGATATGTGTTATCATTCAGTAGTTGAGTAGTGCAAATAGATTTAGCTGACATGTTTGTCTATGGGTTCTTTGTTAATCAGTGATCAGGGGACTATGAGATACTTTATAAGTGTGTGAGTGTTAACCAAAATAATAATAAGATGTTTTATTGTCACATACACCGGATAGGTGCAGTGAAATGTGTTGTTTTACAGGGTCAGCCATAGAAGTTTGGCGCCACTGGAGCAATTATGGTTAAGTGCTTTGCTCAAGGGCACATCGACAGACTTTTCACCTTGTCGGCTCGTGTTTGTGTTCTTTCTCCCAGTGAACAGTGTATAGAGGCCTATGAGCTGCTGTTGACGCTGGCGGAGAGTGAACAGAGTCTGGTACTGGGCCAGTTCAGAGCTGCCGGAGTGGGCGACGTAGGTGAGTAACACACACACTCACTCTTCATGCCTACACGGGCTCGTTTGTTCTTTGATCAGTGCAGATTTGTTTCTTCCTACACTCAGAGACCCACAGTTGAACTCCAACCAATCAAAGCAAAGAGGCCACCTCTCAAAAATACTCTTTTAATCTTTTACTCGTTATATACTCTTTTATAAATTGCTCCACTCTCATTTCATTCCTTTACAAACCTCACCTCCATCACTCCTGTTTTCTCTTCACTTCACTTCATCCTCCCATCATAAACTTTAATCAGACTAAGTAAATATAAAGATCCAGTCCATTTAAAAAATTGGAGGCCCCTTACACTTCAGTGTTGTGATGCAAAAATTCTAGCAAAGTGAATAGCGCTTAAAATTAAAAGGTATTGTCAGATAGTATTCATTCTAACCAGACAGGTTTTTTGCATCTGGGAAACCAGGCCTGGTATTCATAGCTGACTTTGAAAAGGTTTTTGATAAAGTACGACAGGAATTTATCTATAAATGCCTCTCACTTTCGGTTATTTGAAAAAGAAATAATCTCCAAAATATCTCAATTTTTTAAACAAGCCATAGAAAGTTGGTTGCTATTTCAGTTTAATCTACCAGAAAAGACACAACAAATATTACGGTTAAACTGAAATATACAAATAATTGGTAATAAAAATGTTTTGGGATAAAAAAGGTATCTTTGTAAGTGATATCATAAATAGGACTGGTGGAATTATGTCACATGCAGCTAACATAAATACATGGGAATATATTGGAAATATCAAAATTACAACCAACTAATTGCAGCAAAAGTAAGGAACTTGTCTGTCAACCCTGTATTGAAGACCAAAATTGGCAAAAGAAAATTGTGATGAGTAAAAAAAGTATACCAGTTTCATTTAAGGACCAAAAAAAATGTACAGCTGTGCCATATAGATTGGGAAATAGTTGGGAAGAGATTTTCAATGTACCGCTTTTCTGTGAAGGGAGTAGTACGCAGCGTTGTACGAGATCTTCAGTTTCTTGGCAATTTCTTGCATGAAATAGCCTTAATTTCTCAGAATAAGAATAGACTGACTAGTTTCAGAAGAAAGTTATTTGTTTCTGGTCATTTTGAGCCTGTAATCGAACCCACAAATTCTGATGCTCCAGATACTCAACTAGTGTAAAGAAGGCCAGTTTTATTTCTTCTTTAATCAGGACAACAGTTTTCAGCTGTGCTAATATAATTGCAAAACGGTTTTCTAATGATCAATTAGCCTTTTAAAATGATAAACTTGGATTAGCTAACACAACATGCCATTGGAATTCAGGAGTGATGGTTGCTGATTATGGGCCTCTGTACGCCTATGTAGATATTCCATAAAAGTCAGTCGTTTCCAGCTACAATAATCATTTACAACATTAACAATGTCTACACTGTATTTCTGATCTACTTGATGTTTTTTAATGGACAAAAAAAATGGCTTTTCTTTCAAAAACAAGGACATTTCTAAGTGACCCCAAACTTTTGAACAGTTATGTGTGTATATAGACCCTTTGTATATATATATATACACACACACACACACACACACACACACACACACACACACACACACACACACACACACACACACACACACACACACACACACACTGCCTTCGGAAAGTATTCAGACTGCTTGACTTTTTCCATGTTTTGTTACGTTATAGTCTTATTCTAAATTGAATGAAATAGTATTTTCCCTCATCAATCTACACACAAGACCCCATAATGTCAAAGCAAAAATGGGTCTTTAGAAATGTTTGCTAATACAAAACAGATTTGCATAAGTATTCAGACCCTTTACTCAATACTTGAAGCACCTTTGGCATCGATTACAGAGTCTTTTTGGGCATGACACTAGAAGCTTGGCATACCTGTATTTGATGGAGTTTCTCCCATTCTTCTCTGCAGATCATCTCAAGCTCTGTCAGGTTGGAGGAGGAGCGTTGCTGCACAGCTATTTTTAGGTCTCTCCAGAGATATTCGATCTGGTTCAAGTCCGGGCTCTGGCTGGTTCCCTCAAGGACATTCAGAGACTTTCCCGAAGACAGTCCTGTGTTGTCTTGGCTGTGTGCTTAGGGTCGTTGTCCTGTTGGAAGGTGAACCTTCGCCCCAGTCTGAGATCTTGAGCACTCTGGAGCAGGTTTTGATGAAGAATCTCTCTGTACTTTGCTCCATTCATCTTTCCCCCAATCCTGAATAGTCACCAAGTCCCTGCCACTGAAAAACATCCCCACAGCATGATTCTGCCACCACCATGCTTCACCGTATGGATAGTGCCAGGTTTCCTCCAGACGTGGTGCTTTGCATTCAGGCCAAAGAGTTCAATCTTGGTTTCCTCATCCAGAGAATCTTGTTTCTCATGGTCTGAGAATCTTTAGGTGCCTTTTGGCAAACTCCAAGCGGGCTGTCATGTGCCTTTTACTGAGGAGTGGCTTCCGCCTGGCCTGATTGGTGGAGTGCTGCAGAGATGGTTGTCCTTCTAGAATGTTCTCCCATCTCCACAGAGGCACTATAGAGCTCTGTCAGAGTGACCATCGGGTTCTTTGTCACCTTCCTGACCAAGTTCCTTCTCCCCCGATTGCTCAGTTTGGCCGGGAGGTTTGGCTTGGTGGTTCCAAACTTCTTCCATTCAATAATGGAGGCCACTGTGTTCTTGGGGACTTTCAATGTTGCAGACTTTATTTTAAGAATGGGAAATGTCAGAATAGTAGCAGAGAGAATGATTTATTTCAGCTTTTATTTTTTTCATCACATCACAGTCAGGTTTGTAGGCCTCCTTGCTCGCACATGCTTTTTCAGTTCTGCCCACAAATTGTCTATAGGATTGAGGTCAGGGCTTTGTGATGGCAACTCCAATACCTTTACTTTGTTGTCCTTAAGCAATTTTGCTACAATTTTGGAAGTATGCTTGGGGTCATTGTCCATTTGGAAGACCCATTTGCGACCTAACTTTAACTTATATCTTGAGATGTTGCTTAAATATATCCACATCATTTTTCTCCCTCATGATGCCATCTATTTTGTGAAGTGCACCAGTCCCTCCTGCAGCAAAGCACCCCCACAACATGACGCCGTGCTTCACGGTTGGGATGGTGTTCTTCGGCTTCCAAGCCTCCCCCTTTTTCCTCCAAACATAACGATGGTCATTATGACATTATGACATTTCTCCAAAAAGTACTATCTTTGTCCCCATGTGCAGTTGCAAACTGTAATCTGACTTTGTTATGGCGGTTTTGAAACAATGGCTACTTCGTTGCTGAGTGGCCTTTCATGTTATGTCGATATAGGACTTATTTTACTGTGGACTTAGATACTTTTGTACTTGTTTCCTCCAGCGTCTTCACAAGGTCCTTTGCTGTTGTTCTGGGATTGATTTGCACTTTTCGCACCAAAGTACATTCATCTCTAGGAGACAGAATGCGTCTCCTTCCTGAGCGGTATGACGGCTGCGTGGTCCCATAGTGTTTATACTTGCGTACTATTGTTTGTACAGATGAATGTGGTACCTTCAGGTGTTTGGAAATTGCTCCCAAGGATGAACCAGACTTGTGGAGGTCTATAATTGTTATCTGAGGTCTTGGCTTGGCTTTCTGAGGTCTTGGCCTCACGACTCCCTTGTAACACATGCCTCCCTCCTAACCTTTTCCCCTTCAACACAAAACAGTATCTCAGACGAACATCCCTTTATTCATCTAATGCTGACTAACATTACATATAGTATTTGCAGCCTTGTATAGCCACGTGTACAGTACATTTTCATTTGGAATACTTCATTCAATCGTGGTTAATGTGGCATATATTTTTAGATCTAGTACATTCAAGACCAAATGTTGGCTTTGTGACAGCCCTGGCAATTACAATGACTCCAGCAAATAAAAGCTAATTGACATCTCTCTTTCTACTGTGTGTGTGTGTGTAGGCGAGAAGTTGGGAGAGGAGAGCATCACTCAAATCCTGAAGAGGGCCCATGACTGCAGGAAGACAGCAGAGAATGCAGCCAAGGATCTTCTGGGCAGGCTGGACGGTAGCTGTGGAGCCGCATTCGCTGTGACTGGCTGCAGTGTTCAACCATGGGAGAGCCTGTCCTCCAATAGTCACACTAGGTATGTGTGTATATCAGTGGCAGTCGGTGCCGTTTAAGATGAAGAAGGATATATATATATATATTTTTTTTTTATGAGCATGGCCTTATTTCTATTACAGCATATTGGATGACTGTCATTCATATTCCATTCACCCAGCTCAATGTAACATTAATAGGTTCAGTCTACTACATAATACCCACATTCGCCCCCTGCCGAGCCCTCGCGACCCCCACATTTTGGGAACCGCTGTAGTTTATGCTTTCAATCCATATTGAAACATAATTAAAGCCAACCCTCTGCTCAAGTGCCCATGACATTTCAGGCAAGGAAGCCGCTCCCTAAACAAAGCTTTCATTTACAGTCACTGCTCTGGGAAAGAAAATACATGACATTCAAATGCGGCTCACATTTAAGTCAGGGGCACAGCAGAAAATTGACAATTAGTGTAGGAGATGAGAGTCTACAGTGCTCTGCAGTGGCTGCACTAGAGCAGTGGTCTCCAACCTTTTCTAGCAAAAATTAAACATGTCGCAAGCTACTCATACTTTTTTTTACAGCTTTCAAATAGGCACATTCTTGTCCTCTACCCTGCCACTCTTCCCTGGGTCCTTGGTGTAAAAGAGATGTGTTTTCTGTCTATATACCGGTTAAAATAATGGTTAATAAACATCTCTAAGGGGCCCCATACAATTATTTTTAATATTTTCTGTAATTCTGCTTTATATATACACTGCTCAAAAAAATAAAGGGAACACTTAAAACAACACAATGTAACTCCAAGTCAATCACACTTCTGTGAAATCAAACTGTCCACGTAGGAAGCAACACTGATTGACAATACATTTTACATGCTGTTGTGCAAATGGAATAGACAACAGGTGGAAATTATAGGCAATTAGCAAGACACCCCCAATAAAGGAGTGGTTCTGCAGGTGGTGACCACAGACCACTTCTCAGTTCCTATGCTTCCTGGCTGATGTTTTGGTCTCTTTTGAATGCTGGTGGTGCTTTCACTCTAGTGGTAGCATGAGACGGAGTCTACAACCCACACAAGTGGCTCAGGTAGTGCAGCCCATCCAGGATGGCACATCAATGCGAGCTGTGGCAAGAAGCATAGAGTCCAGAGCATGGAGGCGCTACCAGGAGACAGGCCAGTACATCAGGAGACGTGGAGGAGGCCGTAGGAGGGCAACAACCCAGCAGCAGGACCGCTACCTCCGCCTTTGTGCAAGGAGGAGCACTGCCAGAGCCCTGCAAATGCCACAAATGTGCATGTGTCTGCTCAAACGGTCAGAAACAGAATCCATGAGGGTGGTATGAGGGCCCGACATCCATAGGTGGGGGTTGTGCTTACAGCCCAACACCGTGCAGGACGTTTGGCATTTGCCAGAGAACACCAAGATTGGCAAATTCGCCACTGGCTCCCTGTGCTCTTCACAGATGAAAGCAGGTTCACACTGAGCACATGTGAGAGACGTGACCGAGTCTGGAGACGCCATGGAGAACGTTCTGCTGCCTGCAACATCCTCCAGCATGACCGGTTTGGCGGTGGGTTAGTCATGGTGTGGGGTGGCATTTCTTTGGGGGGCCGCACAGCCCTCCATGTGCTCACCAGAGGTAGCCTGACTGCCATTAGGTACCGAGATATGATTCTCAGACCCCTTGTGAGACCATATGCTGGTGCGGTTGGTCCTGGGTTCCTCTTAATGCAAGACAATGCTAGATCTCATGTGGCTGGAGTGTGTCAGCAGTTCCTGCAAGAGGAAGGCATTGATGCTATGGACTGGCCCGCCCGTTCCCCAGACCTGAATCCAATTGAGCACATCTGGGACATCATGTCTTGCTCCATCCACCAACACCACAGACTGTCCAGGAGTTGGCGGATGCTGTAGTCCAGGTCTGGGAGGAGATCCCTCAGGAGACCATTCGCCACCTCATCAGGACCATGCCCAGGCGTTGTAGGGAGGTCATACAGGCACGTGGAGGCCACACACACTACTGAGCCTAATTTTGACTTGTTTTAAGGACATTACGTCAAAGTTGGATCAGCCTGTAGTGTGGTTTTCCACTTTAATTTTGAGTGTGACTCCAAATCCAGACCTCCATGGGTTGATAAATTTGATTTCCATTGATCATTTTTGTGTGATTTTGTTGTCAGCACATTCAACTATGTAAAGAAATAAGTATTTAATAAGAATATTTCATTCATTCAGATCTAGGATGTGTTATTTTAGTGTTCCCTTTATTGTTTTGATCAGTGTATATATATTTTAATTGCTGTCAATATTACAGTATTCTGAGTCAAGGTCAATGCTTAAATCACATCGAATACCAATTTTGAGGTCTGGGGAAATAAAACAAATACATTTAGATTAGTGTAATCACCTTTAATTGCTCATTCAGAAAGCGAGGAATGTGTGTTGGCGTATCTGCTGTTAGGCCCACTGCTGCAGCACATGTCGTGGCAGAGTTTAGCAATAAAATGGCCACCCAATTGATACAAATAGTTATTATATATGTCTGTCAGGTAAGCCTAATTTGCAGTTAACACTAATTGAGAAGGTTTTGGGGGTCTTACTGTCTACCCAGACAACTTATCTTTACTAGCATCGTTAACTGTCTACATACGGTGTGATAGAAAAATGTGCACACCAAACAGACACAAGCAATATTGCTGGAAATTAATTAAGCCAATAGCGGCTTGATTAGCCATTTGATTAGCTGTTCAGGAGTCTTATAGCTTGGTGGTAGAAGCTGTTTAGAAGCCTCTTGGACCTAGACTTGGCGCTCCTGTACCATTTGCCGTGCGCTAGCAGAGAGAGCAGTCTATGACTAGGTTGGCTGGAGTCTTTAACAATTTTTTAGGGCCTTCCTCTGACACTGACTAATATAAAGATCCTGGATGGCAGGAAGCTTGGCCCCGGTGATGTACTGGGCTGTACGCACTACCCTCTGTAGTAGAGGTCGACCGATTATGATTTTTCAACACCGATACCGATTATTGGAGGACCAAAAAAAGCTGATAACGATTAATCGGCCGATTTTTTTTTTTTTTTTTTTTTTTTTTGTTGATATATATATATATACACAGTGGGGAGAACAAGTATTTGATACACTGCTGATTTTGCAGGTTTTCCTACTTACAAAGTATGTAGAGGTCTGTAATTTTTATCAGAGGTACACTTCAACTGTGCGAGACGGAATCTAAAACAAAAATCCAGAAAATCACAGTGTATGATTTTTAAGTCATTATTTTGCATTTTAAATATGCAGGTTTAAAAAATACATACTTGTGTATTGATTTTAAGAAAGGCATTGATGTTTATGATTAGGTACACATTAGAACGACAGTGCTTCTTTTGCGAATGCGCTTGTGCCTGTTAAATCATCACCCGTTTGGTGAAGTAGATTGATTCGATGATAAATTAACAGGCACCGCATCGATTATATGCAACACAGGACTAACTAGATAATCTAGTAATATCATCAACCATGTGTAGTTAACTAGTGATTATGTTAAGATTGATTGTTTTTTATACGATAAGTTTAATGCTAGCTAGCAACTTACCTTGGCTCCTTGCTGCACTCACATAACAGGTGGTCTCCCTGCCATGCAGTCTCCTCGTGGAGTGCAATGTAATCGGCCATAATCGGTGTCCAAAAATGCTGATTATGAAAACTTGAAATCGCCCTTAATTAATCTGCCATTCCGATTAAAACCTCTCTGGGATATGTGGGACGCTACCGTCCCACCTGGCCAAAAGCCAGTGAAAATGCAGAGCGCCAAATTCAAATACATTACTATAAAAATCAAACTTTCATGAAATCACACATGCAAGATAGCAAATTAAAGCTACACTTGTTGTGTATCCTGCCAACGTGTCAGGTTTCAAAAATGCTTTTTGGCGAAAGCAAACTATGCTATTATCTGAGGATAGCACCATAGCAAACAAAGAGAGAGAAGCATATTTCAACTCTGCAGGCGCGACACAAAACGCAAAAATAAAAATATAATTCATGCCTTACCTTTGACGAGCTTCTTTTGTTGGCACTCCAATATGTCCCATAAACATCACAAATGGTCCTTTTGTTCGATTAATTCTGTCGATATATATCCATAATGTCCATTTATTTGGCGCGTTTGATCCAGAAAAACACCAGTTCCAACTTGCACAATGTGACTACAAAATATCTCAAAAGTTACCTGTAAACTTTGCCAAAACATTACAAACTACTTTTGTAATACAACTTGAGGTATTTTTTAATGTAAATAATGGATCAAATTGAAGACGGGAGGATCTGTGTTCAATACAGGAGGAAAACAAACTGTAGTTAGCTTTCTGGTCACTCGCCTCCATCTAACAGTACACTTCAAGTTACCTCGCTCAAGATGGCCGTACTTCTTCATTACACAAAGGAAAAACCTCAACCAATTTCTAAAGACTGTTGACATCCAGTGGAAGCGATAGGAACTGCAAGAAGGTCCCTTAGAAATCTGTATTCCCAATGAAAAGAGAGTGACCTCATTGAAAAGAGAGTGAATTCAAAAAAAAAAAAATCTGAATGGTTTGTCCTCGGGGTTTCGTCTGCTAAATAAGTTCTGTTATACTCACAGACATGATTCAAACAGTTTTAGAAACTTCAGAGTGTTTTCTATCCAAATATACTAATAATATGCATATCTTATCTTCTGGGGATGAGTAGCAGCCAGTTGAATTTGGGCATGCATTTCATCCGGACGTGAAAATACTGCCCCCTGTCACCAAGAAGTTAATCGGTTGACCTCTGTAGTACCTTGCGGTCTGAGGCCGAGCAGTTACCATACCAGGCAGTGATGCAAACCGTCAGGATGCTCTCGCTGGTGCAGCTGTAAAACATTTTGATGATCTGAGGACCCATGCCAAATCTTTTCAGTCTCCTAAGGGGGAATAGGCTTTGTCGTGCCCTCTTCACGACTGTCTTGGTGTGCTTGGACAATGTTAGTTTGTTTGTGAACTGGACGCCAAGGAAGTTGAAGCTCTCAACCTGCTCCACTACAGCCCCATCGATAAGAATAGAAGCGTGCTCTTCCTTTTCCTGTAGTCCACAATCATCTCCTTTGTCTTAATCACATTGAGGGAGAGGTTGTTGTCCTTGCACCACGCGGTCAGGTCTCTGACCTCCCTATAGGCTGTCTCATTCTTGTCTGTGATCAGGTCTACCACTGTTGTGTTATCAGCAAACTTAATGGTGGTGTTGGAGTCATGCCTGACCGTGCAGTCATAAGTGAACAGCGAGTACAGGAGGGAGGGGACTGAGCACCCACCCCTGAGGGGCCCCCGTGTTGAGGATCAGCGTGGCGGATGTGTTGTTACCTACCCTTACCACCTGGGGCGGCCCATCAGGAAGTTCCGGATCCAGTTGCAGAGAGAGGTGTTTAGTCCCAGGGTCCGTAGCTTAGTGATGAGCTTTGAGGGCACTATGGTGTTGAACACTGAGCTTTTGTCAATGAATAACATTCTCACATGGGTGTTCCTTTTGTCCAGGTGGTAAAGGGTAGTGTGGAGTGCAATAGAGATTGCATCATCTTTGGATCTGTTGGGGCGGTATGCAAATTGGAGTGGGTCTAGTGTTTCTGGGATAATGGTATTGATGTGAGCCATGACCAGCCTTTCAAAGCATTTCATGGCAACAGACGTGAGTGCTATGGGTCGGCAGTCATTTAGACAGGTTACCTTGGCTTTATTGGCCACAGGGACTATGATGGTCTGCTTGAAACATGTAGGTATTACAGACTGGGCCAGGGACAGGTTGAAAATGTCAGTGAAGACGCTAGCCAGCTGGTCAGCGCATGCTCTGAGTACTTGTCCTGGTAATCCATCTGGCCCTGCGGCCTTGTGAATGTTAACCTGTTCTAAGGTCTTACTCACATAGGCTACGGAGAGCAAGATCACAAAGTTGTCCAGAACAGCTGGGGTTCTCATGCATGATTCAGTTTTACTTGTTTAGATGCGGGCATAGAAGGCATTTAGCTTGTCTGGTAGGGTCACGTCACTGGGCAGTTCACGGCTGGGTTTCCCTTTGTAATTCCCTTTGGGTTTCCCTTTGTAAGTTTGCAAGCCCTGCCACATCCGACGAGCGTCAGAGCCGGCGTAGTAGTCCTGTATTGACGCTTTGCCTGTATATTGGCTCGTCGGAGGTCATAGTTGGATTTCTTATAAGCTTCCGGATTAGTGTCCCACACCTTGAAAGTGGCAGCTGTAGCCTTTAGCTCAGTGTGGATGTTGCCTGGATATTATTTACTTACGGTCAATATGGGGACGACGTCGTCAATGCACTTATTAATGAAGAGACTGATGTGGTAACTCTTCAATGTTATCAGGTTAATCCTGGAACATATTCCAGTTTGTGCAAAACAGTCCTGTAGCTTAGCATCTGCTTCATCGGGCCACTTCGGTATTGAGCTGGTACTTCCTGTTTTGAGTTATGGTCAGATTTGCCAAAGGGAGGGTAGGGAGAGCCTTGTATGCGTTTCTGTCTTTGGAGTAAAGGGGATGTATAATTGTGTCGCTTCCAGTTGCACAGGTGACGTGCTGATATAAATTGAGGTAAAACAGATTTCAGTTCTACTTCATTAAAATGATTGGCCACGAGAAGTGCCGCCTCTGGGTGTGCGTTTTCTTGTTTGCTTATGGCCGTATACAGCTTGTTGAGTGCGCTCTTGGTGCAATTATCGGTTTGTAGTGGTAAATAGTCAGCTACGAAAAATATTGATTAAAACTTGGTAAATAGTATGTTCTGCAGCCAATGTTCCCTCCCCAGGTCTGCTGAGCGCCAACTTGAACGTTGTGAAAATTCTGTGCAACTTTTAGCCACACTAAGCCTGTACCCGCTTTAAATGACCGTTTCAGACAGTAGTCAAGGAGGCAACTGTGGCTATTTGATCATAATGTAGGCCTTCAAGAATGGTCTACCATAAAAAACAATGGAGAAAACTGCATCCCATAACAATTTAACATGGAAATAACTGTTCTATCATTCAGCCTACATTAGCAGCCAATGTGTCATGTTCAATGTAGGCTACATTCCATGACTTTTAGGAGAGAAAAAAACATGCAGTGCTTGACATGAAGATTTTTATCCACTTGTCCTTCAGACAAGGAGGTGACTGAAAATGATGTTGTCGTGTTTGATGCAATGGTATGGGAATTATTATTCCCATACCCTTATTACAGAGATTCAGACAAATTATGTTACCCTTTGCCTATTGGCTACTTAGCTTATTCAAGCCGGTCTCAAAGTACAACACTGCCCCTTAAGACAAAAAAAAGCTCTTTACCAGACTCACTTTTCAAAGATGTCTAGACATTTTTACGTTTTGTGCTCTTGTAGGAAGCAATCACTCCCCCATTGCGGACTACAAATGATCTATAATTGGGCTAATAACTCACTAACTAGCAAAGGATGAACAAATGTGCACACATGGCTACATGCAGCTCTCGCTTTGATCTCAAAACAAGTGTATCTTGGTTATGCTGCACGGTGTGTGTGTGTAGAGTACGGCTGAGTCGTGCATGTCAGTGCAATATATTCCTACTCCGATGCGTTCTACCTACAACAAAATCTCTTGCCTCATACCACACTACCGTTCAAAAGTTTGGGGTCACTGAGAAATGTCCTTCTGTTTGAAAGAAAAGTAAATAGTTTTGTCCATTAAAATAACATAAAATTGATCAGAAATACAGTGTAGACATTGTTAATGTTGTAAATTATTATTGTAGCTGGAAAATGTTTGATGGAATATCTACAGTGGGGCAAAAAAGTATTTAGTCAGCCACCAATTGTGAAAGTTCTCCCACTTAAAAAGATGAGAGAGGCCTGTAATTTTCATCATAGGTACACTTCAACTATGACAGACAAAATGAGAAAAAAAATCCAGAAAATCACATTGTAGGATTTTTTATGAATTTATTTGCAAATTATGGTAGAAAATAAGTAACAAAAGTTTATCTCAATACTTTGTTTTATACCCTTTGTTGGCAATGGCAGAGGTCAAACGTTTTCTGTAAGTCTTCACAAGGTTTTCACACACTGTTGCTGGTATTTTGGCCCATTCCTCCATGCAGATCTCCTCTAGAGCAGTGATGTTTTGGGGCTGTTGCTGGACAACACGGACTTTCAACTCCCTCCAAAGATTTTCTATGAGGTTGAGATCTGGAGACTGGCTAGGCCACTCCAGGACCTTGAAGCTCTTAGAAAGCCACTCCTTCGTTGCCCGGGCGGTGTGTTTCGGATCATTGTCATGCTGAAAGACCCAGCCACGTTTCATCTTCAATGCCCTTGCTGATGGAAGGAGGTTTTCACTCAAAATCTCATGATACATGGCCCCATTCATTCTTTCCTTTACACGGATCAGTCGTCCTGGTCCCTTTGCAGAAAAACAGCCCAAAGCATGATGTTTCCACCCCCATGCTTCACAGTAGGTATGGTGTTCTTTGGATGCAACTCAGCATTCTTTGTCCTCCAAACACGAGTTGAGTTTTTACCAAAAAGTTATATTTTGGTTTCATCTGACCATATGACATTCTCCCAATCTTCTTCTGGATCATCCAAATGCTCTCTAGCAAACTTCAGACGGGCCTGGACATGTACTGGCTTAAGCAGGGGGACACATCTGGCACTGCAGGATTTGAGTCCCTGGCAGCGTAGTGTGTTACTGATGATAGGCTTTGTTACTTTGATCCCAGATCTCTGCAGGTCATTCACTAGGTCCCCCCATGTGGTTCTGGGATTTTTTTTTTTTTCAGCCACCATCACTCCGGTGTTCTAATGGCACATTGTGTTAGCTAATCCAAGTTTATCATTTAAAAGGCTAATTGATCATTAGAAAACCCTTTTGCAATCAACCTTTTGCAATCATGTTAGTACAGCTGAAAACTGTTGTTCTGATTAAAGAAGCAATAAAACTGGCCTTCTTTAGACTAATTGAGTATCTGGAGCATCAGCATTTGTGGGTTTGATAACAGGCTCAAAATGTCCAGAAACAAAGAAACTCGTCAGTCTCTTTTTGTTCTGAGAAATTAAGGCTATTCCATGCGAGAAATTGCCAAGAAACTGAATATCTCGTACAACGCTGTGTACTACTCTCTTCACAGATCAGCGCAAACTGTCTCTAACCAGAATAGAAGGAGGAGTGGGAGGCCCTGGAGCACAACTGAGCAAAAGGACAAGTACATTGGAGTGTCTAGCTTGGGAAAAAAAACACCTCACATGTCCTCAACGGGCAGCTTCATTAAATAGAACCCGCAAAACACCAGTATCAACGTCAACAGTGAAGAGGCGACTCCGGGATGCTGGCCTTCTAGGCAGAGATGCAAAGAAAAAGTCATATCTCAGACTAGCCAATAAAAAGAAAGCTGCCGACCGGTCTAGACGATGCATGGAAAAGCCAACGAGATGTATTCTACTCTGTGAAACATAGAATATTACAGTTCTTTTGGTCCCGTTGATAGGATAGTCTCGATTGGAGCTCGTCCAGTTTGTTCTTTAGTGACTGTACTTTCACCAACAGAACGGAGGGTAGAGGTGGTATCCACTGCAGCGCAATTTTCATCATCGTCTCCCAAGGACACTGTGTACAGCAAAGAGTAAAAACAATCAAAGTGTCTATGTTGTCTATGTTACACACATAGACACTCAACCATGCAAATTGGCGGAGTAATTATTTATTTGAACACAAGACATTAGTCTTTCTCTTATACAGACATCGTACACACTCTCACTAAATCACATCCAATATCATACACATCAACCTACTCAGATTTACTACACACATAATATATTGTCTCAATTTTATAACATCTGTGGCATTGGCTCACAGGCAAATAGGCAACGGAGTAAAACAAATATTGCTAGAACCTATTTCTTGAATTCTAAATATCAGACATTTGAAAGCTCTAATTTTGACCATCATAACACCTCTGATGGCAGTAACTTTACAAGCACTAATTATGGTCAATGTAACGGCTGTTGGAAGGAGAGGACCAACATGCAGCGTGGTAAGTGTTCATATTCTTTAATGAAACAACTGAACACTGAAAAAACGACAAACGAACAGTCCTGTACGGTGAAGGAAAACACAGAACAGAAAAGAATCACTCACACCACACAGGTGGGAAAAGGTTACCTAAGTATGATTCTCAATCAGAGACAACGAACAACACCTGCCTCTGATTGAGAACCATACCAGGCCAAACACAAAACCACAACATAGAAAAAAGAACAGACTACCCACCCAACTCACTCCCTGACCATACTAAAACAAAGACATAACAAAAGAACTAAGGTCAGAACGTGACAGTCAATTTAGACTGAGAATAGTATCTAGTTATGGGAAGGGGTGAAATAAGTATAGCCAGTTATAATTGTAACGGTTTAGCAGATTATAAAAAAAGAGCAGCCTTTACATGGCTAAAAGAAAAGGAATATAACATACAACATATAACTGTTTACACGAAACGCACTATACATCCTTAGATGAAGATTGCTTGGAAAAAGGAATGGGGTGGTGATATAATTTTCTATCATGGACAAAGGAACTCAGAAGGTGTGATGATATTAATTAACAAAAATTTCGGTCTGAATGTGCAAATAGTCAGGAATGATTCGCAAGGAAGGTGGATCCAAAATTCTTCCTGAATCTCCATTACAAGAATGCTAACAAAAAATAATTTGCAGAAACTTGTTACTGAAGATGGAGTCATCTATGATTCTCTGAATGATATTTAAAAAGAGGAAGCTAATTATTTTAGGCAGATGTTCTCTTTTCCGTCTCCTCCTCTCCCACTGAATGAAGATTACGGTAAGGAATTCTTTCCAAATAATATAAATATAAATACGAAAATTAACAAATATGCAGAAATATCAGTGCGAAGGCCTAATTACAGAGGAATAACTTTTTGAGGCTATTAAATCCTTTCAGCCTGGAAAACCCCCAGGGCTTGATGGCATACCGGTAGAGGTATATCAAGTATTTTTTGAGATACTAAAAGCTCCATTGTTAGAAATGGTAGTCTGTCAGGTACTCAGCAGGAAGGTCTGATTTCTCTATTATTAAAACAAGACCCAGATGGCAAATATAAAGACCCAGTCTATCTAAAAAACTGGAGGCCCCTTACACTTCAATGTTGTGATGCAAAAATACTAGTGAAATGCATAGCACTCAGAATTAAAAGGGTTTTACCAGGTATTGTTCATCCTGATCAGACAGGTTTGTTACATGGACGATACATTGGCGATAATATACGACAACTACTAGAAATAATAGAACATCATGAAACATCTAAGAAGCCAGGCCTGGTATTTATAGCGGATTTTGAAAAGGAATTTGATAAAGTAAGACTGGATTTTATTTATAAATGCCTGGATGTTTTTAATTTTGGTAATTCTCATATATAATGGGTAAAAAATAATGTATAACAACCCCAGGTGTAAAATCGTAAATAACAACTACTACTCAGAGTTTTGAATTGTCAAGAGGAGTTAAACAAGGGTGCCTGCTGTCACCATATCTATTCATTATGGCCATCGAAATGCTAGCTATTAAAATCAGATCAAATTACAACATTTGAGGTGTAGAAATCCCAGGCTTAAAAACAAAGGTCTCCATGTATGCCGATGACTCAAATTTTGTATTAAGTCCGCAAGCTAGATCCCTGCAATGTCTCATTGAAGATCTAGATAACTTTTCTGTACTCTCTGGACTAAAACCTAATTATGATAAGTGTACAATATTACGTATTGGATCTTTTAAAAAACACAACTTTAACATTACCCTGCAGTTTACCTATAAAATGGACTGATGGTGAAGTAGACATACTTGGTATTCATGTAACAAAATATATAAATAAGCTCTCCATAATGCATTTCAATAGAAAACCTTTAAAAATAGACAAGATCCTGCAACCATGGAGAGGAAAAAGGATGATTAGTTTTTTTAAATCATATGAGCAAAAAATATTTTGCTTTATCTGGGATGCTAAACCAGATAAAAGATAACGTGCCTATCTATATAATGAATATGAATTGGGTGGGTTGAGATTATTAAATATAAAAGCACTAAACCTCTCTCTAAAAGCTTCACTTATTCAAAAGTTTTATTTGAAGCCTAAATGGTTCTCAAGTAGTCTCATTTTCGATAAATTGAATATGATACTTTTTTCAAAGTATCTGTCTTTTTCAAACAAGCATTGCAGAGCTGGCAACAATTTAAATTTCATCCCCCTGAAAAATAGAACAAATATTATGGCTAAACTCAAATGTGCTGGTTGATGAAGCTGTTTGAAAAGGGTATTTTGTTCTCAAATTATATTGTAAATTGGAATGGGAGAGTTATGTCCTTCATGGAATTGTACACGAAGGTCTGCTCAATCCAAGAGTACAACCAACTGATTACAGCATTACCCCAAAAATGGAGGAGGCCTGTGGCAGCGGGAGGTAAAGAACTGGTCTGTCTGCCCAATATAAAGGATCAAAACTGGCGAGGAATACAAATAGGAAAGTATACCAGTTTCATTGGAGGACCAGGATGTTGACCACTGTGTCATACAGATTGCAAAATAGTTGGGAAGAGATTTTTGATGTACCGATTCCATGCTACAGGGTGTATGAGTTGATATATAAAACAACACAAGATTCAAGACTTCGTGCTTTTCAGCTAAATTTATTATATAGAATTCTTGCCACCAACAAAATGTTGAATATTTGGGGCATAAAATCATCGAAGCTCTGCAGATTTTGTTGTGAGGATACAGAATCAATAGACCATTTATTTTGGTATGGCCCTCAGGTAGCCTGTTTCTGGTCTCAGGTTCAGGAATGGCTGAAAATGCATTGCATGGATCTAAAATTGACTCAAGAAATAGGTACATTTTACTGTTAGGACTGTTAGGAGATCTGGAGAGACCGGGTCAGTCAATTACTAATATATTAATACTCTTAGTAAAAGTATTTATCTTGAACTCGAAATCTGTGGATTCTATTTTATTAGATAGATTGAGACAAGTGGGAGTGGAGTTGCTGTGCGGGAGATGGAAATATGGTCAAAGATAAAAGTTTTAAAAAGTAAAACATAATAAAAGTATGTTTGAATGACACTGAGGGGCAGTGTTTTTACAACTAATGCCAGTTTGCCTGAGGCTGATGCCGTGCAGGTGTTTGTAGACATGCAAATACACACTCTCATTCAAATAAACGCATACAAGAACACACACATACATGTAATATTGCCAGACATGCACACAAACATATACAGTTGGCATTGCTGTTATGATTTTAGTTGTCCTTGATGTCCTTTGTTTTAAATGTATTTAATTTTTTTGCGTTGTTGTTTTCTTCCGTCTTTTTCTTTTTTCTCTTTAGTTCATTCTCTTGGTTTTTGGTGCATTGGGGGGTTCTTGGGGGTGGGGAATGGAATTAATTATATATATTTTTTAATTATTCTTCTTGGGGTGGGGACTCTGGGAGGGGTGTCGAATGGTTGATGGACAGTTATTGGGGAACTGTGGGGGGGGGGGATCTTGGAGGGTTCAGGTTCCCGTTTTTTGGCCTGGTGGGAGATCTGTCAACGTGCCCTTGAGCAGGGCATTGACCCTGGATGCTACTGTGTGTCGCTCTGAATGGGAGTCTGTTGGATGACTGGTATGATGTAGTTGTTGAGCAGCTTCACTGCAGTATATTGTATGTTTTGGATATTCAATAAAAACAACAGGAAAAAGAGTATCTGGGATGATTTCTACACAGTATTTGGTGACTTAATTTCTTCCCGTGTCAGACTCGCAAGGCACAGATCTAGGAACAGTTTAGCTTCTCTAATTGTGATCTTAACTGTTCAAGGGGAAATGAAGACTACTTTCTAGATGCTAGCTATCATCCAACAGAGCAACATTTTATGATGTGTGTGTGTGTGTGTGTGTGTGTGTGTGTGTGTGTGTGTGTGTGTGTGTGTGTGTGTGTGTGTGTGTGTAGCACCACCAGTTCCACGACCAGCTCGTGCGACACAGACTTCTCCAAGGAGGACGAACAGCGACTGAAAGACTACGTGCAGCAGCTAAAGAATGACCGTGCGGCAGTCAAGCTGACCATGCTGGAGCTAGAGAGCGTTCACGTCGACCCCCTCAGCCTTGAGGTCAAGCCCCGGGGAGACACGCACCGTCTGGATCTGGAGAACGCTGTGCTGATGCAGGAGCTCATGGCCATGAAGGTGAGAGGGAGAGGGAGGGAGAAGGAGGGAGCGCGGGGAGAGGAGAGTGGGAGGGAGAGCATACACACGGGCCTTTTCATTCAATTCTACTCATTTTGCCATGTAGTGGAGAGACATTTTTGCAGTTCTTAATATGATATCTGAGTAAGAGTGGGATCCCCCCGGTTGTTAATTCAACCACGATTACTACAAGTGCAGATAGCTGGCCGCTAGACTAACTTACCGATCAAAAAAACAAAACAGATATGGGCTAATTGAGTCACTGTCGGTTTCCATCAAACCTTTTTATGCGAGTAAAGTACATGTCGGATAAATAATGTCACAACAGACCTGTTGGAAACCGTGTCTGTATACTTTCCAAATGTCGACAAAACAAAATACACTACACGAGGTGGGATCTTTCTGTGTCAAGAAAATTAATTATGTGAGAAATATCGATATAATAACCATCATATGGAAGTAAACTTGGAGTCACGTGATGACATGCTGTGTGATCCTCCCACCACGACTTAGGAAAGCATGCAGTTTATTAGGCTACAGATGAAATAAGTTATGATGAACTTCACAGGGTGGTGAAAGTTCATGGTAATGAGCTTTGATGTTTGGTATACTCAGTGTCTATCCTTATTTCCTCCCTACCTTTTTCCCCTTTCTTCCATATGGTTACAATATGATAAGAATAACTTGATAAGAATAACTTGTAGCTTGTTTATATTAGCTTGTTAACCCTTCCTCTCCCCTCAGGAGGAGATGGCAGAGCTGAAGGCCCAGCTCTACCTGCTGGAGAAGGAGAAGAAGGCAGTGGAGCTGCGGCTGAGCACGCGGGAGGCCCAGGAGCAGGCCTACCTGGTGCACATCGAGCACCTCAAGGCCGAAGTGGAGGAGCAGCAGGAGCAGCGCAGGAGATCCCTCAGCTCCACTGGGAGTAGTACTAAAGACAAGAGCCAAGCCGCTAAGGTGTGTGGATAACACACACGCATGCACACACACCTCTCAGAAACTGAGAGGATGGGAAGAGAAAGTAGACAAATTAGGACTTCCAGAGTCCCAAGTGCAATTCTAAACTATCAAAGACTTTTTTACCTGAACTCCAAGAGGTCTGGGAGATCAATTAGATATCAGAGAACTAAGCCCCTCACACCATCCATAGTCTTTTCTGCCCATTCCTTTAATACATATAGACAGAGATCAGTTGTGTATTTGTGTGTGTGCCAGGATTAAGAAAGGGAATAGAATAGAGGTGTGCTTCTCTCTGATCACAGCCCTGAGCTTCCAATGCTTGTGACACTACATTAGCCTTGTAATCCACTGGATACGATAACAGTGCCCTTCCATGTCCCCCGGCTGGGACAGGGATTATGTGAACACACACATGCACTTCACATCTCTTGGCATGCACACAACATTCTAACACACACCCTTACAGCTTTACGTGCAGACACACAAACACACACTACCTTAAATCTCGAGCCCCCCCCTGCTCTCCCTGCTATCACCGTAGCTCTGTTTGTTCAATAAGGCTTACTCCTCGGTTGCTAGGAGCAACCAGCGTTGAATGTGCCAATCAAAGGGCCATCTGTAAATGCAAGTGCTTTTCAGAGTGAAAGACAGAGCAGCCACTATTATTGCCCCCCCCCCCCGCTTTCAAACCAGCTACCTTTTATATCTACAGACCAATTCTTATTGTTAGGGTCTAGAAATGCCTGTTTGATTGTATTTCACACACGGGGGTAGACTCTAATAGCCACACATACCTCCCACTGTGGGGGAGTGTATACTCATGCATGCTCTCTCTCACTCTCACTCACACACACTATGTTAGATCATTCCGCTCTGTCAGAGCCCATGATCAGAGCCATTCATCACCTGGAGCGGTGGATGTTTGTGACACACACACACACTGCAAGCCTAATCAAGCAAAATGCACACAGCACAAAGGCAATTACCCAACACGCGTGTGCGTGCTTGCGCTCACACACACACAACACTGACCAGCATCTCCCAGTATCTTCCCCTCCTCCATTGTCTCTTCCTATATCCATTTCCCCACTACCTTAATGGAAGCCATGTTCCAATCTCTATCAACAGCCCTGTAATCAAATCAGGCTAGCAGGATAGCAGGCCCTGAATGTATGACAGCATACCTGTAACTCGATAAGTCATGTAGCATGCTCAATGAATACTCTGACATGCTTGTCCAGTGTGAGTCGAGCTGTATTGTTCTGTAGTCCAAGTGTAAGGCAATACAAAGGGATAAGTCGTTGAAGCATTGACTATATGAATGGACAAAGCCATTGAAGACGTCACACCATGTTTGAAGTCTCATGGGGAGTTTTATGTAGACATAACATGCACAGTTCGAGCTAGTCCAGGAAGTGACATTGCAGGCTAGTTCAGTGCTGACCCCTCTTATTGAGTATCTCAAGTTGAAAGCTGGCCGGTGTACTGCAGGCTGCCATTAGCTGTTAAATTATCCTTATTACTTTTGTGTGCTATTTTAAAGTAATAGTTTCAAGGACATACATCTGGTGTAATAGAAGCAAATATTGGTACCATGATTGTCTTCTAAAAATGTTTTTATTTCCACTAATATTTACCACGAAGATTGCCATTTTCCTATTCATTATAGTGGGGGAGTCTGCTTTCTGGAAACAACAGCCTGCAGGACACTGGAAGGCCTTGAACTTCATGGTTTCAATGAGAGGGGGCCGTCGTTCTCCCCTGGGTTGGTGGTAGTGCTGCCACCTATAAGACCAAGCTTTTTACTGCATGTGACAGCTTGAGGTAAAAGTTGCCCTTAACCACAGATCTAGGATCAGATTACCTTCTCCAAATTGCATAGCCACAGGAAGTAGAGGCGTTGAATGTGTTGCAGCACCCCCTGATAAATGTAAATAATATTTCCAAAAGAATATAATTACTCCTGTCTGAACACTACCTTAATTTGGGCAGTACAGTTGCCAAATATTGAATGGCTTGTTGTGTTGTGGCAACATAAATATTATCCATAGAACCCAGCTAGCACATAACGTTCTGACAGTGGTGTAAAGTACTGAAGTAAAAATACTTTAAAGTACTACTTTAGTAGTATCTGTACTTTACTTTACTATTCATATTTTTACAGCTTTTACTTTTACTTCACTACATTCCTGAAGAAAATATTGAACATTTTACTCCATACATTTTCCCTGACAACCAAAAGTACTCGTTACATTTTGAATGCTTAGCAGGACAGAATAATTGTCAAATTCACTCACTTATCAAGCTAACACTTGGTCATCTCTACTGCCTCTGGGCTGGCAGACTCACTAAACACAAATGCATCTTTTGTAAATAACGTCATAGTGTTGGAGTGTTCCCTTGGCTATCTGTAAATTTTAAAAACAAGAAAATTGTTAATATTTTGCTTAATATAAGGATTTTTTTATATTTAAGTATATTTTAGCAATTACATTTAATATTGATACTTAAGTATATTTAAAACCAAATACTTTTAGACTTTTACTCAAGTAGTATTTTACTGGCTGAATTTTACTTGAGTAACTTTCTATTAAGGTATCTATACTTTTACTCAAGTATCACAATTGGGTACTTTTTCCACCACTGTGTTCTGAGAACCATATGTTTCTTAGAGCTTGCTAAAGGCGTGGTTGTCCTATGGCCATTTTGTATAAAACTTTCCCATAGCATTTTATACAGGTTTCTCATGGTTATTTTTAAAGTTCTCAGAACGTTCAAAGAATGTTGAGAAACAACGTTCTTCTGTAGGAATTCCAGTACTTCAGCATTATGTTTCCTCATGGTTCAATTTCAAGTCCTGTTCTCAAACATTAAGAAAACTTTCCATAAAAAACACAGGAAAACATTGGTAACGGTCAAAGAACATTCTAAGAATGTTATTTCAAAATGTATATATATTCCGTTCTCAGCGTCAACAAATCTCATGGGCATGCTCAAAATGGTTGTCAGTTCTGACTTGAATGGGCACTTTCGTTCTATGGATTCTATTTCTATAGATTTTATTTATCTTTGCGCTGTCAGTGAATGGCTAAAGGCCTTTTGCAAATATCAGAATACAATTGCTGGAAATACGTTTGGAAAGCAAATTCCTACTGCTGAAAAGAAAAACTAATTTGGTAAAAACCACCTTTTTTTTCCTCACAACAACTCTGAAGAACAGCACTGTTTTTAAGTAACTCAGGCCTATCTTGCCTAGGCTACGCATATTCATGCTGTCTTCATAATTGTGTGAGTCAGTGCCACTGGAAAGTTGATTTTGTAGCCTACTGTGGCCTATAATATTTATATATTTCCTCCTAATGTTGTACAATCTGTGTCTCCTTTATTTTTATTGAACCTGGGCCAGGTCAAGACCAAGGCCCGGTTTCCCAAAAGCATCTTAAGGCTAAGTTAATGACAATGAATGCTTTTTGGAAATCGGGCCGAGGTTGTTTTTTTAATCTGTTTGACAGTGTCAAGAGTAGCCACTCATTTAGGTCCTTTGCGTAGTGTAAAACATATTCTGATAATGTCTCCTCTCATGTAGGCCTAAATGACGTAGAATTGCATGAAATGCGTTAATAAAAGGACCCATTTTTCCAGACCCTGCTAAGACCCCCCCCCCCCGTGTTAAAATCATAAAAACGCTTCTGCTGAACTGTATGCCATTAGGCAAATGCGATGATGGAATGTGTTATTATAAAGGGATTTTTGTTAACTTAATCACTGTAAAGCGCTGATCAGAGTCCAAAACATGTACGCACAACAGTGTTTTAGAATATTGTCCCGTTGGCTTTCATAATTTTGCTATTCTCAGCACGCAATCAAGCAATTTCTCCAACCGTCAATACATTCAAATGAATAGAGGACGTGTACACAGAACACGTTGGTTGGGATTGTGCGGTCAGGCTGTGCATCCCCCGCGAATGGTTATGGGGGGTGATAAAGGCCATAATTAATACCTGTAAAGCTACTGATACCTCTCATGAAGTCACCAAACATCTTCCTAGCGCCATAAAACACTGCCATGAATTAACCTGGACTGTCAATGCAGACACGTTTTTTTCGAAGGCGTCAAACTGCTGACTTGTTCACGTCACGTGACACGTACACTTTATGTAGACATAGTATTCACGTGGTGTTCCCGTTGCGTAATGTCTACATGTGTTACGCGTCACGTGTTAGTTTAAGTGTCTGTTTAGTTTATTATTAAAGATCTCACCATGATGTCACTTTACAAACATCTACATGATTTTGTAAAAAATATTTTTTATTGCCAGAGTAATGTAATAAATTTCATTTGTCAATTTATCTAAAATAGACCTATCACCTTAATATAAAAATTATTAGGCTTGTTGATATTGCAGCCAGCCACCATCACTGTGTAGATATGCCTATTTCTCACATCAACACAGACACAAGGGCTTCTTTGTTGGATGTAGCCCTATTGAGAAATAAGAGGTAGCCTAGGTCTCTAGTGGTGCATTCAAAACAACTCGGAAGTCGGCAATCTCCGACTTCAGTGCGTTCAAGACAACTGGGAACTTTGGTGGAAAAACGAGCTCAGACTGGGATTTTTTTGGTTTGTTTTGAAAGGTCATCACACTCGGAATTCCAATTCAGAATCTTTCAGGCATCTTTCTCTGACCTGAAAATCACTGATGTCATGATTTGATCTCGTTTTTTCCCCACTTCCCACTTTATCGGATTAACAGACACAATCACTGTCACCATGCAATCCTTAGGCTATACATTTCTGTGGAGATGTCTTATGGTTAAAAGTAGGGTTTCGAATTGAGGGGGTTTGTGAGGATTTACTTTAGGCCTAACCCTTGTTATAGTAATGGGAAAAAAAACATATGCTACTACTTGTTTGCTTAGCCATAGGAAAAGCAATGGTCCAGATTATATAAAGCAATCGAGGCAGTAACAATGATTCACTCCACAATTATTTACATATAGTCTACTAGCCTATCGAAGGTCTTGCTCAGCCTAAACATCACAGGCAAATGTGGTTGGTTTATTAAATACTCTGCAATTTAGAGCTATGCCTACCGCACAATACCAAATCGTTGGTATGGGTCTATGCATAGACCAAACAGCTTAACAGATAAAAACATGTATTATTCAGGAGAATCGCATTCAATCATGCTATTCATTTCAGTGCAGTTGCGTTCTTATACATATCCTTAGACTAAATGGAACCGAAACACCCCAGCCTGTTTTGATCACAGATCATTATGAAGCCTGAACATTTCAGCTGTTTGTCATTGATTTAGCCCACAATCACCTACACATTTGATACACATGAAGACCTATATTTAATGTGGATTTGACAAACAAAAGCCTGACTAGGATCCTGACTTTGCCACAGGTCATATTTGTTACCAATTAGGCTAAATGTATTCCTATTAATTTTGCATAGGCTAAAACCATTGCGATTCATGTTATTTACCATCTTCTGCTTTTTATGGATGAACAGGCATCAGGGTAAAGAATTACATCATTTAAATCCCCCCCCCCTATACATTGTTACTTACCTTACAGATCACAAAGTGAGCTAATGTCCACTCCATTCATATGCAAATACAATTGATTCATACACTGGCTTGTCTGGCTGACATGTTTTCATTTTAAACAGGCCTTCTGTTATCTACACTGAAATAAAATTGTTTCAGTATTCCTCTATTATGACTTTAAAAAGTACACCCTTGTGGTTGAATATATATCTAAATCTATTAGAGGTCGACCGATTATGATTTTTCAACGCCGATACCGATTATTGGATGGCAACAAAAAAAAATGATACCGATTAATCGGCCAATTTTTTAAATGTATTTGTAATATTGACAATTACAACAATACTAAATGAACACTTATTTTAACTTAATATAATACATAAATAAAATCAATTTAGCCTCAAATAAATAATGAAACATGTTCAATTTGGTTTAAATAATGCAAAAACAAAGTGTTGGAGAAGAAAGTAAAAGTGCAATATGTGCCATGCAAGAAAGCTAACGTATAAGTTCCTTGCTCAGAACATGAGAACATATGGTGGCTGGTGGTTCCTTTTAACATGAGTCTTCAATATTCCCAGGTAAAAAGTTTTAGGTTGTAGTTATTATAGGAATTATAGGACTATTTCTCTCTCTACCTATTGGATGTTCTTATAGGCACTATAGTATTGCCAGTGTAACAGTATAGCTTCAGTACCTCTCCTCGCTCGAATCAGGAACACAACGACAACAGCCACCCTCGAAGCAGCGTTACCCATGCAGAGCAAGGGGAACAACTACTCCAAGTCTCAGAGCGAGTGACATTTGAAATGCTATTAGCGCGCACCTCGCTAGCTAGCTAGCCGTTTCACATCACATCGTTACACCAGCCTAATCTCGGGAGTTGATAGGCTTGAAGTCATAAACAGCAGAGCTGCTGGCAAAACGCACGAAAGTGCTGTTTGAACGAATGCTTACGAGCCTGCTGGTGCCTACCATCGCTCAGTCAGACTGCTCTATCAAATCATAGACTTAATTATAACATAATAACACACTGAAATGCGAGCCTTAGGTCATTAATATGGTCGAATCCGGAAACTATCATCTCAAAAATAAGATGTTTATTCTTTCAGTGAAATACGGAACCGTTCCGTATTTTATCTAACGGGTGGCATCCATCCGTCTAAATATTCCTGTTACATTGCACAACTTTCAATGTTATGTCATAATTACGTAAAATTCTGGCAAATTAGTTCGCAATGAGCCCGTCGGCCCAAACTGTTGCATATACCCACCCTGACTCTGCATGAACGCAAGAGAAGTGACGCAATTTAACCTGGTTAATATTGCCTGCTAACCTGGATTTCTTTTAGCTAAATATGCAGGTTTAAAAATATATCCTTCTGTGTATTGATTTTAAGAAAGGCATTGGTGTTTATGTTTAGGTACACGTTGGAGCAACGACAGTCCTTTTTCGCGAATGCGCACTGCATCGATTATATGCAACGCAGGACACGCTAGATAAACTAGTAATATCATTAACCATGTGTAAATATAACTAGTGATTATGATTGATTAAGTTTAATGCCAGATAGCAACTTACCTTGGCTTCTTACTGCATTTGCGTAACAGGCGGGCTCCTCGTGAGGCAGGTGGTTAGAGCGTTGGACTAGTTAACCGTAAGGTTGCAAGATTGAATCCCCGAGCTGACAAGGTAAAAATCTGTCGTTCTGCCCCTGAACAAGGCAGTTAACCCACCGTTCCTCGGCCGTCATTGAAAATAAGAATGTGTTCTGACTTGCCTAGTTAAAAAAATATTAAATAAAAGGTGTAAAAAAAAACATTTAAATAGACAAAATCGGTGTCCAAAATGTCCGATTGTTATGAAAATTATTCAGCCATTCCGAAGAATCGGTCGACCTCTAATATCTATTGTATGTCTTATTAATTATTCATGTTAACTGAACAAATACCACCAAGGGATACGTTACAATTCACAATAATAAACACCTTAATAAACAGCTGTGAAAACCAATCTGGCAATATTTTATATTTAAATACATAAACGTACATCAATTTACTTTCAGACTTTTTATACTCACAATCATCGACTGAAATACTGAATTCTGGTGTGTGGAATAGAGAGGAGGTGAGTGTGGATGAGAGGTTCTTCCTGTCACTTGTTTTCAACAGGTAGTCAGTCAGTCTTGGAAGGTGCCCTCTTTGTTCTGAGTGTTTGCCATGTTAGTGTTTTTAGCTAATCTGTGCATCTCACATTATGTGCCCAGTATGATAGTTTTCTTGCTCTTTCTTAGCAGATAATGACAACATGACAAGAACAGTAGATTATGTAGTGTAAAGTTGGGAGGGTGGTTAGTAATGGAGGACATCAGGAGGATCCATGTCTGGGTGTTAGGCAGAGCTCCTAGGTCCTGGAGAACAGGAGCAGAGTAAAGGGAACAGGGTAGGAGACAGATGTAAACAAGCAAACACACAGGTTAAAGGATTATCAGGTATGTAAAAATACAGTTATTGAATGATTTAATTGAAATGTTTGATTAGACATGCAATAGTGTTAATGGATACCTGTCTAATTGTTTATGTCAGGGGGGTTGGTAAGGGAGGTAAGGGATGGTCCCTGGAAAAGATAGAGAGATGAGTTGTGAGAGAAAGTACAGGGTGGTGTCATAACCACTTGAGTCATACACCTTAACACTACCTAAATGGAAGTGGCGGTTACTTAACATGACCCCGTGGTTAGCTTTGAGATTGACTATTTGGAGAAACCACTGGGCCAGTGTTGGTACTGCTGACACCATGGTGATGCCGCCCACCACGAGGAGGCAAATGCAAATAGTTATCTGAGATTTATATTCACCTTAACGGATGGTGACCCCAGCCAGGAGCGAAAGAGCACCAAGCTTTCCCAGGGCTCACCTTCCTTTCGTCCTTCTTCCAAGCCATGTCATTTGCCCGGATGTCAAAGCACTTGGTCCCCTTGATTCTCTTCCGGTGGCTCTCCTTTTTCTCATGCGCCTTGTCCATGTTCAGTCTCACCTTGATTGATTATATTTCATATTATTATAAATACATCTCTTATATCTCTTGGAAGGCCAGAAAATAAATTAACAGTGGACAAAAAAATGTACCTGGTCAAGAACCTCCACATCCTTCTCAGTTCGTGCCTGAAGGTGGTCCTCAAAGGCGTTCTGATCTGGTTCGACAACTTACACCACATCAGGTGGAGTATCAGTGATCTCAAAGTACGTTATGCAAAAATTGCAATAGAAAACACTAAGTCAATCACGTTTTTTTTATACTACAGTATATGCAATAATTGTATATACAATTACATTGTTTACCTCAGTAAACAGCTCCCGTCCGTACAGCAGGTGATATGGTGAGTACTCTGGAGGCCTGGACGCTGCTGTTGTGTGCAAAGCTAATTACCTTCAGATTGTCCTTCCACCATTCCTGGTACCTGTCAAGGACTTTGCCCATGGCAGTCCCATTGGTCCGTTCATCCAAACCTGGAGTAACCATACATCTACACATGCACGTTTATATATAACTCACTGTACTATCAGTGTCAATTTCAAAAAGACGAAATTACTGGATGCCTATGCGAAACAATGCTACAACCATTACATTATTAACCACTAACGCTAACATATGTAAGCTAACATTGACTAAAACCAACTAGCCTAGAGCTAACTATCGCTTAGCCAAGCTAGATTTGGTTAGCATCAAGCTAGAGAACTGTAAAACAATATTTTCGTACAAATATTAACACTAGCACATTTTATCGTGACATCACATATTGTAGCGACCCACACAGGCAGCTCTGTGTTTTATGTGTTAGGCTATTAATGGGTTGTGTTGTACTTACCAGTGTTCGCGGGGTCCGACATGCCAATCAACCTGCTATCTGCCAATCACGGGAATGCCTGGAATGTTCTGATGCTGGGCGGTTGGCGGAGTGGCGTGGAGGGGGTTGGGCAAGGGGATGGAGCATTGGAAGTTAAGACCAGGTTTAGCCATTGTTCTCTCTCTTACGTCTGGCCTTCACAAGATAAGCTCAAATCAAATCCAATTTTATTTGTCACATACACATGGTTAGCAGATGTTAATGCGAGTGTAGCGAAATGCTTGTGCTTCTAGTTCCGACAATGCAATAGTAACCAACGAGTAATCTAACCTAACAATTTCACAACAAGTACCTTATACACACAAGTGTAAATGATAAAGAATATGTACATAAAGATATATGAATGGGTGATGGTACAGAACGGCATAGGCAAGATGCAGTAGATGGTGTAGAGTACAGTATATACATATGAGATGAGTAATGTAGGGTGTAAACATAATATTAAGTGGCATTGTTTAAAGTGGCTAGTGATGCATTTTTTACATCAATTCCCATTATTAAAGTGGCTGGAGTTGAGTCAGTATGTTGGCAGCAGCCACTCAATGTTAATGATGGCTGTTTAACAGTCTGATGGCCTTGAGATAGAAGCTGTTTTTCAGTCTCTCGGTCCCTGCTTTTATGCACCTGTACTGACCTCACCTTCTGGATGATAGCGGGGTGAACAGGCAGTGACTCGGGTGGTTGTTGTCCTTGATGAGCTTTATGGCCTTCCTGTGACATCGGGTGGTGTAGGTGTCCTGGAGGGCAGGTAGTTTGCCCCCGGTGATGCATTTGGCAGACCTTATGACCCTCTGGAGAGCCTTACGGTTGTGGGCGGAGCAGTTGCCGTACCAGGCAGTGATACAGCCCGACAGGATGCTCTCGGTTGTGCATCTGTAAAAGTTTGTGAGTGCTTTTGGTGACGAGCCAAATTTCTTCAGCCTCCTGAGGTTGAAGAGGCGCTGCTGCGCCTTCTTCACAACGCTGTCTGTGTGGGTGTTCCAATCCAGTTTGTCCGTGATGTGTACGCCGAGGAACTTAAAACTTACTACCCTCTCCACTACTGTTCCATCGATGTGGATAGGGGGGTGTTCCCTCTGCTGTTTCCTGAAGTCCACGATCATCTCCTTTGTTTTGTTGACATTGAGTGTGAGGTTATTTTCCTGACACCACACTCCGAGGGCCCTCACCTCCTCCCTGTAGGCCGTCTCATTGTTGTTGGTAATCAATTCTACCACTGTAGTGTTGTCCGCAAACTTGATGATTGAGTTGGAGGCGTACATGGCCACACAGTCGTGGGTGAACAGGGAGTACAGGAGAGGGCTCAGAACGCACTCTTGTGGAGCCACAGTGTTGAGGATCAGCGGGGTGGAGATGTTGTTACCTACTCTCACCACCTGGGGGCGGCCCGTCAGGAAGTCCAGTACCCAGTTGCACAGGGCGGGGTAGGGCCTTATATGCGTCGCAAAATTTAGAATAACTATGATCCAGGGTTTTACCAGCCCTGGTAGCACAATCGATATGCTGATAGAATTTAGGGAGTGTTGTTTTCAGATTAGCCTTGTTAAAATCCTCAGCTACAATGAATGCAGCCTCAGGATATGTGGTTTCCAGTTTGCATAGAGTCAAATAAAGTTGGTTCAGGGCCATCGATGTGTCTGCTTGGGGTGGAATATATACGACTGTATATACGACTGTAGTACCCTCCAGACACCTTGCCCTGATTAAAAGCAGTGGTTCGCGCTTTCAGTTTCACACGAATGCTGCCATCAATCCACGGTTTCTGGTTAGGGAATGTTTTAATCGTTGCTATGGGAACGGCATCTTCAATGCACGTTCTAATGAACTCGCACACCGAATCAGCGTATTCGTCAATGTTGTTATCTGACGCAATACGAAACATCTCCCAGTCCACGTGATGGAAGCAGTCTTGGAGTGTGGAGTCAGCTTGGTCGGACCAGCGTTGGACAGACCTCAGCGTGGGAGCCTCTTGTTTTAGTTTCTGTCTGTAGGCAGGGATCAACAAAATGGAGTTGTGGTCAGCTTTTCCGAAAGGGGGGCGGGGCAGGGCCTTATATGCGTCGCGGAAGTTAGAGTAACAATGATCCAAGGTCTTTCCACCCCTGGTTGCGCAATCGATATGCTGATAAAATTTAGGGAGTCTTGTTTTCAGATTAGCCTTGTTAAAATCCCCAGCTACAATGAATGCAGCCTCCGGATAAATCGTTTCCAGTTTGCAGAGAGTTAAATAAAGTTTGTTCAGAGCCATCGATGTGTCTGCTTGGGGGGGGATATATACGGCTGTGATTATAATCGAAGAGAATTCTCTTGGTAGATAATGCGGTCTACATTTGATTGTGAGGAATTCTAAATCAGGTGAACAGAAGGATTTGAGTTCCTGTATGTTTCTTTCATCACACCATGTCACGTTGGCCATGAGGCATACGCCCCCGCCCCTCTTCTTACCAGAAAGATGTTTGTTTCTGTCAGCGCGATGCGTGGAGAAACCCATTGGCTGCACCGCTTCGGATAGAGTCTCTCCAGTGAGCCATGGCCCCCCCTAATGTCACATTCACTCAACCCAACAAACCCTTTACTCCAACACTTCAAGCAGCACAGACTCATGGCTGCCTCCCCCTCCCCCACATCTGTATGTGACTTTTCCCCAGCCCCCCTGTCACCTACGGCTGTGTGTTACATTCCCCCAGCTACCTCCACGACACATCTCTCCGTGACTCTGGGTTGCGCCCCCCCCAGCCCAGCTACCCCAGATGGGAGAGGAGAGGACACTGTGTTGGTCCTGACCCCGAGCAGCAGGAACGGTTGTGGCAGTTGCTGTTTGAATTCAGAGAGTGAGGAAGAGGTGGGTCAGACTCATCTGGTGCAGCATGAGATTGACACAGGTGATGCTCGACCCATCAAGATGCGTCCCCGCCGTATCCCGCTGGCACGCCAGGAGGCGGCAGACAAGGCTGTATTGGAGATGCAGCGGGCAGACTTCATCAAGCCCTCAGACAGCTCCTGGGCGGCGCCAGTCGTCATGGTTCCTAAGAAGAGGGACAAGCTGAGGTTCTGTGCGGACTACAGGCGGCTGAATGAGGTAACCAGGAAGGGCTCAGACCCCATACCACGTATCGATGAGTCGCTGGACCTGGTTAGGGGTCCGCCTGGTTCTCCTCACTAGACCTACGCAGTGGCTATTGGCAGGTGCCCCTCTCCACAGAGGCCAGAGCCAAAACTGCGTTCTCCACTGACAGAGGACACTGGCAGTTCAAGGTCCTGTGCTTCGGCCTGTGCAACGCTCCAGCTACTTTTGAGCGTTTGATAGACAGGGTGCTGGATGGCATCCCCCAACAGCAGTGTCTGGATACCTTGATGACATCCTGGCCCATGGCTGCTCCTTCCAGTCAGCCCTGGTGGCGCTTCGGCGTGTGCTGGAGCGGGTGGCTGCCGCAGGTCTGAAGCTCCGCCCTGAGAAGTGCCACTTCATCAGCACCATGGAGGACAAGGTGGGGGCTGTCAGAGACTGGCCCACGCCCACCGACCAGCGTCAGCTGAAGAGCTTCCTGGGCCTGGCCTCGTACTACAGGAGGTTTGTACGGGGCTTCTCAAGCGTCGCTGCTCCCCTGAACCACCTGCTGCCGAAGGACAAGGCCTTCACTTGGACAGTGGAGTGTGACGAAGCCTTCAACACCCTCAAATGTGCACTGATCGAGGCCCCCGTGCTCACCCCCCCCCCCCCCCCCCCCCGACCTCACCTTGCCCTTTATCCTGGACACAGACGCGAGCAATGTGGGCATGGGTGGGGTGCTGGCCCAGGTGGGGCCAGAGGGGGAGAGAGTGGTGGCGTACTTCAGCAAAACATTTGACAAACATGAGCGCCGCTACTGTGTCACCCGGCGGGAGCTCTTGGCCTTTGTGGCTTCCGTCAAACACTTCAAGTACTACCTGGGTGGCCTGCCCTTTACTGTAAGGACTGACCACTCTGCTCTCCAGTGGCTCATGTCTTTCAGAGAGCCACAGCGGCAGGTGGCTCACTGGTTGGAGGAGCTTCAGCCGTATGACTTCACAGTGGTGCACAGGGCAGGGGCACACCACTCCAACGCCGATGCCATGTCCCGTCGGCCCTGTACTGCAGACGGCTGCCGTCACTGTGAGCAGAGAGAGCTGTGTGTAGAGGAGGGGGTCTGTGCCGCAGTGTGTCGGTCGTGCGGGCCTGTCTGCTGCGAGCTGTAGACTATCGACGTGGCTGAATGGGACGGGACACAGACCTACAGCCAGTGCTACAGTGGGTAGAGGCGCAGGTGAGGCCACCATGGGAAGAAGTGACAGAGGTGAGGTACAGTTACCTGCTACCTCTTATCGCCACGGCGATTGAGTCAATGCACAGGGCGCGCTTCTTTACAAAACTGGATCTCAGGAGCGCATACCACGTGGTGCCTATACCAAGTGGGGCGTATCCGGGAGGGAAACGAGTGGAAGACGGCGTTTAGTACCACCTCAGGGCATTATGAGTACCTCGTCATGCCGTACGGTTTGATGAATGCTCCATCAGTCTTCCAATCCTTTATAGACGAGAATTTCCGGGACCTGCACAGGCAGGGTGTAGTGGTGTATATCGATGACATTCTGATATACTCCGCTACATGTGGCAAGCATGTGTCTTTGGTGCGCAAGGTACTTGGACAACTTTTGGAGCATGACCTGTACGTAAAGGCTGAGAAATACCTGTTCTTTCAGCAAGCTGTCTCCTTCCTAGGGTATCGCATTTCCACATTAGGGGTGGAGATGGACAGTGACCGCATTTCAGCCGTGCGAAATTGGCCGACTCCCACCACGGTAAAGGAGGTGCAGTGATTTTTGGGGTTTGCCAATTACTACCGGAGATTTATCCGCGGTTTCGGTCAGGTGACTGCTCCCATTACATCACTGCTGAAGGGGGGTCCTGTACATCTGCAGTGGTCAGTTGAGGCGTACAGGGCTTTTGGGCAACTAAGGGCTCTGTTTACCTCGGCGCCCGTGCTGGCCCATCCGGATCCCTCTTTGGCGTTCATAGTGGAGGTGGATGCGTCCGAGGCTGGGATAGGAGCGGTGTTCTCTCAGCGCTCGGGTACGCCACCGAAGCTCCGCCTCTGTGCCTTCTTCTCAGCCCGGCGGAGCAAAACTATGACGTGGGGGACCGGGAGCTGTTGACGGTAGTCAAGGCCTTGAATGCGTGGAGACATTGGCTTGAGGGGGCGTGTAGGGGCTTGAGGGGGCGTCCTTTTCTCATCTGGACTGACCACCGCAATCTGGAGTACATCCGGGCAGCGAGGAGACTGAACCCCCACCCAAGGTGGGCCATGTTTTTCACCCTTTCGTACAGACCAGGTTCCCAGAACGTTAAGGCAGACGCACTGTCCTGGCAGTATGACACAGAGAAGCGGCCCATGGATCCCACTCCCATACTCCCCGCCTCTTGCTTGGTGGCGCCGGTAGTGTGGGAGCTGGACGCGGACATTGAGCAGGCGTCACGTGCAGAGCCCTCTCCTCCTCAGTGTCCAGCTGGGCGTCTGTACGTACTGTCTGCTGTCCGTGACCGGCTGATCTATTGGGCCAACACGTCACCCTCCTCTGGTCATCCTGGGATCGGTTGGACGGTGCACTGTCTTAGTGCGAAGTACTGGGGGCCCACTTTGGCTAAGGATGTGAGGGTTTATGTTTCCTCCTGCTCGGTGTGCGCCCAGTGTAAGGCTCCTAGGCACCTGCCCATAGGTAAGCTACAACCCTTACCCGTTCCACAACGGCCGTGGTCGCACCTGTCGGTGGATTTCATAACTGACCTTCCACCACGATCCTGGTCGTTGTGGATAATTTTTCTAAGTCCTGTCGTCTCCTCCCTTTGCCCGGTCTCCCTACGGCCCTACAGACTGCGGAGGCCCTGTTTACTCACGTCTTCCGGCACTATGGGGTGCCTGAGGATATAGTGTCTGATCGGAGCCTCGCGTCAATGTGGTGGTACTGTCACGATGTCTGCCGAAGTCGTTCCTCTCCTTGTTCAGACGGTGTTCAGCGGTCGACGTCACCGGTCTTCTAGCCATCACTGATCTATTTTTCATGTTCCATTTGTTTTGTTTTGTCTTCACACTCACCTGGTTTCAATTCCCTAATTACATGTTGTATATGTTCCCTCTGTTTCCCCCATGTCCTTGTCGGGAATTGTTTATTTGTAAGTACTCGTGCTATGTGTTACTGTGGCGCTACGGGTTTTGTACCCATGTGTCCCCAGAGCATGCGCAGACCAGCTGGCTGGTGTGTTTACGGACATATTCAATGAATCCTTATCCCAGTCTGCTGTTCCCACATGCTTCAAGAGGGCCACCACTGTTCCTGTTCCCAAGAAAGTTAAGGTAACTGAACTAAATGACTACCGCCACGTAGCACTCACTTCCGTCATCATGAAGTGCTTTGAGAGACTAGTCAAGGACCAAATCACCTCCACCCTAGACCCACTCCAATTTGCTTACTGCCCCAATAGGTCCACAGACGACGCAATCGCAATCACACTGCACACTGCCCTAACCCATCTGGACAAGAGGAATACCTATGTAAGAATGGTGTTCGTCGATTACAGCTCAGCATTTAACACCATAGTACCCTCCAAACTCGTCATTAAGCTCAAGACCCTGGGTCTGGACCCCGCCCTGTGCAACTGGGTACTGAACTTCCTGATGGGCCGCCTCCAGGTGGTGAGGGTAGGTAACAACATCTCCACCCCGCTGATCCTCAACACTGGGGCCCCACAAAGGTGCGTTCTCAGCCCTCTCCTGTACTCCCTGTTCAACCACGACTGCGTGGCCATGCACGCCTCCAACTCAATCATCAAGTTTGCAGACGACACTACAGTGGTAGGCTTGATTACCAACAACGACGAGACGGCCTACAGGGAGGAGGTGAGGGCCCTCGGAGTGTGGTGTCAGGAGAATAACCGCACACTCAATGTCAACAAAACAAAGGAGATGATCGTGGAAACAGCAGAGGGAGCAGCCCCCTATCCACATTGACGGGAGAGTAGTGGAGAGGGTGGAAAGTGGAAAGTTGGTGGAAAGTTTCTCGGTATACACATCACGGACAAACTGAAATGGTCCACCCACACAGACAGCGTGGTGAAGAAGGCGCAGCAGCGCCTCGTCAAGGACAACAACCACCCGAGCTACTGCCTGTTCACCCGCTATCATCCAGACAGCGAGGTCAGTACAGGTGCATCAAAGCTGGGACCGAGAGACTGAAAAACAGCTTCTATATCAAGGCCATCAGACTGTTAATTCTTGGAACTCCCTCTCCCGGATCCGGGAGAATTGTCATCAACTAACACTAATTAGCATAACGCAACGGACAAAAAATATTACTAGAAAATATTCATATTCATGAAACCACAAGTGAAATATATTGAAACACAGCTTAGCCTTTTGTTAATCACCCTGTCATCTCAGATTTTGAAATTATGCTTTACAGCCAAAGCAAGACAAGCATTTTTGTAAGCTCATCGATAGCCTAGCATAGCATTATGCCTAGCTAGCAGCAGGCAGCTTGGTCACGAAAATCAGAAAAGCAATCAAATTAAATCGTTTACCTTTGATGAGCTTTGGATGTTTTCACTCACAAGACTCCCAGTTAGACAGCAAATGTAATTTTGTCCCATAAAGATTATTTTTATAGCCGAAATACCTCCAGTACTTCACGTTTGGTTGAGAAATCCACCGGTCACGACAACGCCGAAAAATATTCCAAATTAGATCCATAATATTGACAGAAACATGGCAAACGTTTTTTATAATCAATCCTCAAGGTGTTTTTCAAATATCTATTCGATAATATATCAACCGGGACAGGTGGCTTCTTAGTAAGAAAGAGAGAAACAATGGTCCCATTTGTCTATTACGCACAAATCACTCTGAGAGCCTCCAGCTGACCACTGACGCAATGTCGTCGTTCAGGCTCATTTTTCAAAATAAAAGCCTGAAACTATGTATTGGGACACGAGACACATTAGGGAAGCCATAGAAAAAGGAGTCTGGTTGATATCCCATTTACTGCCCAATAGGGATGCATAGGAACGCAGAGCTTTCTAAATAAGAGTCCCTTCCTGATTGGATTTTTCTCAGGCTTTTGCCTGCAATATCAGTTCTGTTATACTCACAGACAATATGTTTACAGTTTTGGAAACTTTAGAGTGTTTTCTATCCTAAGCTGTCAATTATATGCATATTCTAGCATTTTCCAAAAATGAAAATAGTGCCCCCTAGTTCCAAGAGGTTAAACAGCCATCACTAACATTGAGTGGCTGCTGCCAACATACTGACTCAACTCTAGCCACTTTAATAATGGAAAAATTGATATAATAAATGTATCGCTAGCCACTTTAAACAATGCCACTAATGTTTACAAACCCTACATTACTCATCTCATATGTACAGTATATACTGTACTCTATACCATATACTGCATCTTGACTATGCCGTTCGGCCATCACTCATTCATATATTTTTATGTACATATTTTTATTCATTCCTTTACACTTGTTTGTATAAGGTAGTTATTGTGAAATTGTTAGGTTAGATTACTTGTAAGATATTACTGCATGGTTGGAACTAGAAGCACAAGTATTTCGCTACACTCGCATTAACATCTGCTAACCATGTGTATGTGACAAATAACGATTTGATTTGAGGAAACTATCTGGGAAAGACACTCGAAAATTGCTTGTGCCGCTTGTAAAAAAATAAATAAAAATGAATGTCTGCGTCGCCGCTGAGCTCTCAAATACCGTGTCAGGCTCTCACTCTATGAACATCCACTGTTATCCAGATTCCTTGGGACGTCCTTACCCTGAACCCTAAACTAACACTAAACTTAACAATTTTACATTTACACTTGATAGAGGTAGGGACATGCCAAGGATCCCGAAAAGCAAGGACCCTCTGGAAAGCTTATGAACTCCTCTATTCGACTGAAAGCTGGGGACACAACTTTTATTGGTTGTCTGATGTAGGCTACTGGGAACTGGTAACAACACAGTCTGTGATTGACTAACAACATTTAGATATGTATACAGCGAGATAAGATAAAATAGCATGCCATGAGGTGTTGAAGGAAAGACAGATTACCAATAGATTGGACACAATCTTTTCTAGGCCATTAGCAATAACAGGAAATACACAAGCCGTAGGCTACACTCGGAGGCTACTTCGGTATGTCGGCTTACACGGGAAAAACTGTACGTTTCTAACATTTATGTTTGAGATTTAATTAGTATAAATATAAACTATGCACCTTATGACTTTCATTACCACGCAGGCGTCGCGCAGATGTTAGTAAGGCAGCCACACTGTGGTACGGTTGCCTAGGCTTAACGCAGACGTTAGTAAGGCAGCCACACGGTGGCACGGTTGCCTAGGCTTTATTAAGTCTCTTATCACCCCCCATACAGTAGATGGTGGTCTCAGAGCCATGCAGCTACGTCACAATGGGTTGCCGGACTATCACGTCTCTACATTTGTGGATTTTTATTTAAAGGTATTTTATCAAGGTAATTCTGAGACCAAGGTCTATTTTACAGATGAGCCCTGAATTACAGAAAATGCAAATGCAAAATGCAAGCAGAAAGAATAAACATCATAAAAAAACAAACACTTGCTAAATCGTAATAAGGTTCTCAATCAACTTTCTGAATTACATTAGAGACACCAGAACATCACATTTTAGAACGTTTTGAAGATTGTTCCACAAATAAGGTGCAAGAAAACAAAAAGCTGATTTACCTAACTCAGTAGAGACCAAAGGAGTTTCTAGAGTTAACCATCCCTGAGACCAGGTGTGGTAACTTGTATGTCTAAAGGTTAGTAATGATGTTTGATAAAGTGGGACTTTTTGTAAAAGGACTTTATAAATTAAAACATAGCAATGTATCAACCTACGTGACATTGAAGAGGGCCAACCAACTTTCTGGTAGAGAATCCAGTAATGATTACTAAAATTGTTGCCCGTCATAAAGCGCAGTGCTCTTTGATAAACTGCATCTGACAGCTTTAATGAAGTGGCAGCTGCGTTCATATAGATGTCACCATAGTCTAGGACATATAGGAACTTAAACTGAATCTGCTTTTTACTATTTAGCAAGAGGCAGGACATATTTCTATAGAAGAGACTCATCAATATGCTTTTTAAAAGACAGCTTTTCATCTATCCAGATGCCCAGATATTTGTTAGCAGGGACACGATCAATATGGACACCATCCAAAGTACACATGCTTATATCATCAGACTTATTTTGATGCGCTCTAGAGAACAACATAGTTTTATCTGTATTCAGTACTAATTCCAGGTCAAGAAAGTTTTTCTGTAATACAATGACGGCAGACTGTAGTTGAGATAGAGCCTGGTCAACCATGGGGGCAATAGTATACACAACAGTATCATCGGCATAAAAGTGCAGGTTACAATTTTTTACAGACAAGTCGATATTGTTAATGTAAACAGTAAAAAGTACAGGACCCATTAAGTACAGGACCCATCCCTGCGGGACACATTTTGTAATATCCAGGAAACCTGATTCAACACCATCAGTAGATATATAGTACTGTACATTGAGTTCTATCTGTCAAGTAAATTGTTTTACCTTTTACATACAGCCTGGTCTAGGCCAATTGGGGGAAGCCTCTGAATTAGCAGTGAGTGATCCGTATCGAAAGCCTTTGGCAGGTCAATGAAGAGGGGAGCACAATGTTGTCTTTTATCCATACAATTAACCACATAATTTATAACTAGGGATGCAGCAGAGATAGTGCTAAGACCTGGTCTAAAACCCGACTCATGTACATTTCAAAGAAAATAAAGCTCTTAGCTGGGAATTAATCAAGGAATCTAATATTTTAGCTAGGCAAGAAAGTTTACAAATAGGCTGATTTTTGTATTATTTAAATCAGGGCCTCCTGAGTGGTGCAGCTGTCTAAGGCACTGCAAGTAGTGCTAACTGTGTCACTACAGATCCTGGTTCGATTCCAGGCTGTGTTGCAACCGCCCGCAACCGGGAGACCCATGAGGTGGCGCACAATTGGCCCAGCGTCGTCCGGGTTAGGGGAGGGTTTGGCCAGCCGGGATGTCCTTGTCCTATCGCGCTCTAACAACTCCTGTGGCGGGCCAGGCGCATGCACGCTGACACGGTCGCCAGGTGTACGGTGTTTCCTCCGACATATTGGTGTGGCTGGCTTCCAGGTTAAGCGAGCAATGTGTCAAGAAGCAGTGCGGTTTGGCGTGTTTTGGAGGATGCAGGGCTCTCAACATTCGCCTATACCCGAGTCCATATGAGAGTTGCAGCGATGGACAAGACTAACTACCAATTGGATATCACGAAAAAAGGGGTAAACATTTTTTTTTAAACGAAATTGGGGAGAAAAAGGGGTAAACATTTTGATATCCAATTGGTAGTTACAGTCTTGTCCCATCGCTGCAACTATATATATATATATATATATAGTTGCAGCGATATAACTGTATATATATACAGTTGAAGTCGGAAGTTTACATACAGTTAGGTTGTTGTCATAAAAAACTTGTTTTTCAACCACTCCACAAAAGTCTTGTTAACAAACTATAGTTTTGGCAAGTCGTTTAGGACATCTACTTTGCGCATGAAACAAGTAATTTTTCCAACAATTATTTACAGATTATTTCACTTATAATTCAGTGGGTCAGAAGTTTACATACACTTAGTTGACTGTGCCTTTAAACAACTTGGAAAATTGCGAAAAATGATGTCATGACTTTAGAAGCTTCTGATAGGCTAATTGACATCATTTGAGTCAATTGGAGGTGTACCTGTGGATGTATTTCAAGGCCTACCTTCAAACTCAGTGCCTCTTTGCTTGACATCATGGGAAAATCAAAAGAAATCAGAAAAAAATGTGTGGTGCACAGGGTGGCAGCATCATGTTGTGGGGGTGCTTTGCTGCAGGAGGGACTGGTGCACTGGGAATGTGATGAAATAAATAAAAGCTGAAATAAATAATTCTCTCTACTATTATTCTGACATTTTACATTCATAAAGTAAAGTGGTGATCCTAACTGACCTAAGACAGGGGATTTTTACTAGTATTAAATGTCAGGAATTGTGTGTGTGTGTATGTATATATTTAGATCACAAGGGTCACCACCTTTGTTAAGTGGGAGTACATGGGCCACCTTCAAACCTTGGGAATAGTCCCAGATATAATCTTTACGTAAAAAATATGAGTTAATGATTCAGAAAACGGGAGCGAGAGCTGCAGCAAAAATGGATCAAGCATGTCAGCTCCAGTGGATTTTTGAAAATGAAAACAAAGACTTACTAGAAGTTAACTGGTTAAACGTTGAGTCAGCTAGAGGCTGGCAAAGGGAAGAGCATTCGATTGACTACACCACCACATTATGCTTGAGTGTTTGATCTGTAGGCAGCCTAATCACCTCAGCCCATCAGTTCACCAGGCGTAGTATGATAATGGTTAGTATTAGCACTGTATGGTTGTAGACCAGCTCTTCATGGTATTGTTATGTTCCAGGATTGTGGAGACTCTCCGGCCATCAGCCTATCAGACCTGAGGACACTGAATGATAGCGACCTGGCAGCAGAGCTCACCAACGCACTGAGACGGTAAAAAACCCAACGCACTATGTGTGCGTCTGTATCTCTGTGTGGATGTCTGTCTATCTGCTATGTGTGTGTGTGTGTTCCTGACTCATCCTGTGTGTGTGTCTCAGGGAGAAGAAGCTAAAGGGGCGTGTCCAGGAGCTAGTGGCAGCGCTGGAAAGACTAACCAAGAGTAGTGAGGTCCGCCACCAGCAGAGTGCCGAGTTCGTCAACGATCTGAAACGGGCAAACAGGTAACCATAGTAACACTCACAGGAAAACAGGTAACCATAGTAACACTCAGACGAAATATTTTTTGTGATTAAAAGTGAAAATGTTTGTAGAAAATACATTTGGCTTTATTGTGTGTATGTGTGTGGGGGGGGTTGTATATGGCTACCCATATACAGTGGAGCAAAAAAGTATTTAGGCAGCCACCAATTGTGCAAGTTCTCCCACTTAAAAAGATGAGAGAGGCCTGTAATTTTCATCATAGGTACACTTCAACTATGACAGACAAAATGAGGAAAAAAATCCAGAAAATCACATTGTAGGATTTTTAATGAATTTATTAGCAAATTATGGTGGAAAATAAGTATTTGGTCACCTACAAACAAGCAAAATCTCTGGCTCTCACAGACCTGGAACTTCTTCTTTAAGAGGCTCCTCTGTCCTCCACTCGTTACCTGTATTAATGGCACCTGTTTGAACTTGTTATCAGTATAAAAGACACCTGTCCACAACCTCAAACAGTCATACTCCAAACTCCACTATGGCCAAGACTAAAGAGCTGTCAAAGGACACCAGAAACAAAATTGTAGACCTGCACCAGGCTGGGAAGACTGAATCTGCAATAGGTAAGCAGCTTGGTTTGAAGAAATCAACTGTGGGAGCAATTATTAGGAAGGAAGACATACAAGACCACTGATAATCTCCCTCGATCTGGGGCTCAACGCAAGATCTCACCCCGTGGGGTCAAAATGATCACAAGAACGGTGAGCAAAAATCCCAGAACCACACGGGGGGACCTAGTGAATGACCTGCAGAGAGCTGGGACCAAAGTAACAAAGCCTACCATCAGTAACACACTACGCCGCCAGGGACTCAAATCCTGCATTGCCAGACGTGTCCCCCTGCTTAAGCCAGTACATGTCCAGGCCCGTCTGAAGTTTGCTAGAGAGCATTTGGATGATCCAGAAGAAGATTGGGAGAATGTCATATGGTCAGATATAGTTTTTTGGCAAAAACTCGTGTTTGGAGGACAAAGAATGCTGAGTTGCATCCAAACAACACCATACCTACTGTCAAGCATGGGGGTGGAAACATCATGCTTTGGGGCTGTTTTTCTGCAAAGGAAAACTTTGCACTGATCCGTGTAAAGGAAAGAATGAATGGGCCATGTATCGTGAGATTTTGAGTGAAAACCTCCTTCCATCTGCAAGGGCATTGAAGATGAAACGTGGCTGGGTCTTTCAGCATGACAATGATCGCGAACACACCGCCCGGGCAACGAAGGAGTGGCTTCGTAAGAAGCATTTCAAGGTCCTGGAGTGGCCTAGCCAGTCTCCAGATCTCAACCCCATAGAACATCTTTGGAGGGAGTTGAAAGTCCGTGTTGCCCAGCAACAGCCCCAAAACATCACTGCTCTAGAGGAGATCTGCATGGAAGAATGGGCCAAAATACCAGCAACAGTGTGTGAAAACCTTGTGAAGACTTACAGAAAACGTTTGACCTCTGTCATTGCCAACAAAGGGTATATAACAAAGTATTGATAAACTTTTGTTATTGACCAAATACTTATTTTCCACCATAATTTGCAAATAAATTCATTAAAAATCCTACAATGTGATTTTCTGGATTTTTTTTTCTCATTTTGTCTGTCATAGTTGAAGTGTACTTATGATGAAAATTACAGGCCTCTCTCATCTTTTTAAGTGGGACAACTTGCACAATTGGTGGCTGACTAAATACTTTTTTGCCCCACTGTATAAAGAAGATGTATTCATTCAACAATCCAATGAGTTTATTGGAGCTATTGTTGGGATTCTGATCTTTTATAACAGTAGTTGGCTTGCATTTTAATACAGGGGTTGCCATCTAGTGGGAAATGGGTGAATTAATGCACTATTCTTTATGGATAGCACAAACACAATTCTCCTCTTAAACACATTGACGCTTAGTTGCTACATCTAACCATTTTATATTTTACTTCAACCCCTTAGTACCTCTGTGACTTGACTCACCACATCAAAACTGAAGTCAATTCATCTGTCTGCATTTTCCTGTCTAGCTATTTGACTCTGTCTCTCCTCTCTAACCTGTCTCTCTCTCTCTCTCTCTCTTCTCTCTTTCCTCTGTCCAGTAACCTGGTGGCTGCGTATGAGAAGGCCAAGAAAAAGCACCAGGGTAAGCTGAAAAAGCTGGAGGCGCAGATGATGGCCATGGTGGAGCGCCACGAGACACAGGTTCGCATGCTCAAACAACGCATCGCCCTGCTGGAGGAGGAAAACTCACGGCCACACACCAATGAGACCTCCCTATGAGAACTGATGAGACATCTCTATCAGAACTCACAAGGCATCACTATGAGAACTCACCAGACGTTGCTTCAGAAACTCACCAGACGTCGCTTCAGAAACTCACCAGACGTCGCTTCAGAAACTCACCAGACATCGCTATGAGAACTCACGAGAACTCATCGCAATGAGAGACATCACAATGAGAGACACATCACTGTGAGAACTTGCAGCCAAAACTCACAGCGCCACACCAACAGGACCTCCGGGTGAGCAACGCAAGGAGACTTCATGTCCACATTATTATATGAAACATCATTACGAGCATCGGTTAGAGGAGGGGACAAGGGAATGGCTGGTGTGTGTGTGTGCTGAGAATGTAAGCTTTCCCTACCAACCCATAGACACCCTGCAGTCCTATTCGGCACATACACGTGGGGAGGACATTCTGCGGTGATAGCTGCAAGTTCATTGGCCAGCAGATGGACAGGTAAAACTGCCAGGACCAATTGGAGTTGACGCTACAAATGACAGCTTTCAATCATATCTGCAGAACGACACATTTTGTTTACCACAGAAACAAGTAGAGGAAAAGTGTCATTTTATATTTTTTGAGAGGAGCACTATAAGTAAGCAATAAGGCACCTCAGGGGTTTGGGGAATATGGACAACATACCACGGCTAAAGGCTGTTCTTATGCACGACGCATCGTGGAGTGCCTGGATACAGCCCTTAGATGTGGCATATTGGCCATATACCATAAACCCCTGAGGTGCCTTATTGCTATTATAAACTGGTTACCAACGTAATTAGAGCTGTAAAAATATTTTTTGTTTATATACCACAGCTGTCAGCCAATCAGCATTCAGGGCTCTAACCACCCAGTTTATAATATAAACTAACTATCCTTACTGGCAAATGATTAACTATTATCTCCCAGTTTATTTCAAATGTTAGCTTTGATTTGGTAGCCTTTTTGTTATTTCAAGGTTTGACTGCAAATTATTTTTGAAACTATTTTTCATCAATGTTGCCATTTAGAGTTATTCCATTTGTTGCCATTTGGAAATATTTCTGGTGATTCCCTTTTAAGGAATACCTTTCTTTCAGCTCTACTTAGCAACTTCCCAGTTTTCAGTCTACAAAGTACACTCTGCCATAGTGAAGACATACTGAACACATGGGCTCTATTCACTCAAACCTGGGTTTGATGTCTGGATATCTTAAAAACATTATTATTCTTGCACTGTTAGAATGCTTCTTTTTTTTATTCAGTCAGTGTAAAATCAAAATAAATGCAAACGCATCTTACTTAACCCCGCACAGGTAAAATGTTTGTATTTCACGTAACCGGCAAACCTGCTTCCGAGGTTTGATTGGATAGGGCCCTAAGTCAATACCTCAAATTGCGCAAAATGTCCTTCCAATATGAATGGCATTGTTTCAGGTTCAGCCTTCAACTATACAGCAGTGAACCGCAAGAGACTATAGTAGGTGTTTGCACATGGAGGGGAGATGACAATAGGGGTGTGTGTGTGTGTGAGGAGAGAGAGAAGGGTAGAGTGTATAAGAATGTTTAAAGCAGAGATCCAGATTATTCATTTAGTCATCCCCTTCATGGACACAGATTTGTTGCACACACACAAACATCCTCTCCGGCCAAAGCACTTAACACCACATTGCCTTGTTGAGGACTCTTTGTTTTTCTGCAAGACTTAAACCTGGACCTCCAATGTTAACCAATGGCTGCTACTCTCTGTCTGTCTGTCTGTCTGTCTGTCTGTCTGTCTGTCTGTCTGTCTGTCTGTCTGTCTGTCTGTCTGTCTGTCTGTCTGTCTGTCTGTGTCTGTGTCTGTGTCTGTGTCTGTGTCTGTGTCTTGGGACGAGGGAAAAACATACTTACTATTCTATAGCAATCTGAGATGCTGCATTCTCACTCTACCTGACTGCTGTTCCGTTCAACATCACTACTGTTGCTAGCTACTATAAATCGGCTTAAACCTGGAGCCTAGCACCCAGGTGACACCCATGTTTCTAGATAACCATCAGTAGCTTGGTATACAGATGCTTTGATTAGGCAGGGGTGGATCAATTCCATCTAATTCATTTCATTTGGAAAATTGTCATTGGCAATATTTTGCTTCAATTCATTAACCAAATTTCCATTGAATTTCTGAGTTTGCATGTATTAACCCCAGTCCTGCTGTTTGGTAAGATTCACTGCTAAAGCAAGCACTGGTGTGTAGACACGTATAGGAGTGATGTAATTTCCTCTCAATAAACCGTCATAGTTATGACTTATCTCGCAAATACAGTCAGTACCTGTATTTTGTTTCTGTTGTGCTTCTCAGGCATACAACACAAGTGAATCTGGAGCTCCAGTGGAGTGGTTGGTCTCATCTTCTGTTCTGTGAATGAGACAAGACGGGTTAGGGGGGTGGGCAAAGTAAGGGGGTTGGGGGTAAGGAAGGGGGGTGGGCAAAGTTAGGGGGTTGGGGGTAAGGAAGGTGGGTTGGCAAACAAATGACCTTATTTGCACAGATCTGTTTTGGAATCAAATCTGGGCAATCGTCGTTTTGTTGATTTTTAAGAGGTTGTATTTGTTTATATAATAAAGTAATAAACCAATTTAAATAAATGCCAACTGAGTGCTTGTCTGTTTTTCTTATGCTACAAAAACAAGCATTTATTCATTCAGAAGGCTAAGTATAAAGTATAATTTAGAAAAGCATGAGATGTCTCTCTTCCGAGATTTTATTATACTTGTTGTAGTGTTAAGCGTAAATCATAGTCCACAGACGCTAGGACGCAATAATCCAGTGTCCCACTGTGACATTGCTACACAGGTTTGAGACCACCATCCGAGGGGGAACGCACAGCCTGAACGCGCACCTCACAATTCCCAACCAACGCGTCTCCGGTACGCATCCTCTACTAATTTTAATGTGTTGACAGTTAGAGAAATTTCTTGAGCTGCACTGAGGATTTGAAAAAGTATGGAAGCCAACGGTCCAATATTCTAGAACACTGCTGTGCATGTGCGTACATGTTTTGGACTATGATAAACCCTTTATGCTCATAGAGATCCTATTAAATTACTGTTAGTATTCTAATTCCTAATTCTATGGCTACATAGTAATATGCATATTATTAGTAGTATTGGATAGAAAACACTCTGAAGCTTGGCCTACTGAATACACTGTGTCTATGGGGTCAAGTTGCACTTCCTAAGGCTTCCACTAGATGTCAACCGTCTTTAGAAACTTGTTTCAGGCTTCTGCTATAAAGGAGGGGAGAGTGGCAGAGTGTCTCAGGCTCGTGACGCGCGCTCCCGACAGAGTTAGCTCTCGTTCCAGTGCTTTTCTTCAGACATAGGAATTCTCCGGTTGGAAACGTATTGATGATTTATGTTAAAAACATCCTAAATATTGATTCCATACATCGTTTGACTTGTTTCTACGACCTGTAACGGAAATTTTTGAGTTCTTGTCTGGACGTAGTGCTCGCGCCTCATGAAGATGGACTACTGGGCTGAACACGCTACCAACAAGTGTTTATTTGGACATAAATGATGGACTTTATGGAACAAATCAGTAATTTATTGTCGAACTGGGATTGCTGGGAGTGCATTCTGATGAAGATCATCTAAGGTAAGGGAATATTTATAATGTTATTTCTAACTTCTGTTGACTCCAACATGGCAGATATTTCTTTGGCTGGATTGGGCTCTGAGCGCCGTACTCAGATTATGCTTTTTCCGTAATTAAAAAAAAAAAATCTGACACAGCGGTTGCATTAAGGAGAAGTCTTTAATTTTGTGAATAACACTTGTATCTTTTATCAATGTTTATTATGAGTATTTCTGAAAAAATGGCTGTGTTTTTTTGACTTGGCTATCACCTAACAATCATATGTTGTGCTTTCGCTGTAAAGCCTTTTTGAAATCGGACACGATGTGTAGATTAACACACAGAATAACAGATCTGAGGAAGAGAGCATAGATAAGTAAAAAATTGAAAATAAAAGTAACAAATAATTAAACAGCAACAGAAAAATAACAATAATGAAGCTATATACAGGGTGTACCGGTACAGAGTCAATGTGTGGGGGCACCGGTTAGTCAAGGTAATTGAGGTAATATGTACATGTAGGTAGAGTTAAGGTGACTATGCATTGATAATAAACAGAGACTAGCAGCTGCGTAAAAGTGGGGTCTTGATAGCCCTTTTATTAGCTGTTCAGGAGTCTTATGGCTTGGGGGTAGAAACTGTTAAGAAGCCTCTTGGACCTAGACTTGGCTCCCCAGTAACGCTTGCCGTGTGGTAGCGAGAGGGTGGCTGGAGTCTTTGACAAATTTTAGGGCCTTCCACTGACACCGCCTGGTATAGAGGTCCTGGATGGCGGGAAGCTTGGCCCCAGTGGTGTACTGGGCCGTATTCACTACCCTCTGTAGTGCCTTGCGGTCAGAGGCCGAGCAGTTGCCTTACCAGGCAGTGATGCAACCAGTCAGGATAGTCTTGATGGTGCAGCTGTAGAACCTTTTGAAAATCTGAGGACCCATGCCAAATCTCTTCAGTCTACTGAGGGAGAATAGGCTTTGTCATGCCCTCTTCATGACTGTCTTAGTGTGTTTCGACGATGATAGTTTGTTGGTGATGTAGACACCAAAGAACTTGAAGTTCACAACCTGTTCCACTGCAGCCCGGTCGACTAGAATGTGGGTGTGCTGGTACTCCTTTTCCTGTAGTCTATATTTCATCTTTGTCTTGATCACGTTGAGGGAGGGGTTGTTGTCCTGGCACCACAAATAAGCAAAGAGAAACGTCAGTCCATCATTACTTTAAGACTAGAAGGTCAGTCATTCAGAATATTTCAAGAACTTTGAACGTTTCTTCAAGTGCAATCGCAAAAACCATCAAGCGCTATGATGAAACGGGTTCTCATGAGGACCGCCACAGGAAAGGAAGACCCAGAGTTACCTCTGCTGCAGAGGATAAGTTCATTAAAGTTAACTGCGCCTCAGATTGCAGCCCAAAGAAATGGTAGCCAAAATAATGTGCAACTGGGCATTTTTATACATGAACCTAAGCATGATGGGATGTTAATTGCTTAATTAACTCAGAAACCACGCCTCTGTGGAAGCACCTGCTTTCAATATACTTTGTATCCCTCATTTAATCAAGTGTTTGCTTTATTTTGGCAGTTACCTGTATCTCTCTCATCAAAATCAACATTTCCCAAATGGTGGGCCAGGAACCAGTAGTGTGGTTTGATAGGGTTTCACGTTGTTTCATGACACCCTCACATGGAACAGTTTCAGTGTGTAATGGTGTCTTGTGATCCCCAGGATGTCACTGTGTGATCTTCCAGTTTCCTGTGTGCATCATGTGAGCAGCACCAGATGTTATTGGAACCTGAGCTGGGCCATGGGTAGCAATAGATACAAAATTCTACCTATTGTTTTTTTGCAGTCAAAATTTTTAAAGCAACAAATTAACACTTAAACAGAGGTCCCCACCCTAAGAAATAATATTTTAACAGGCAAGACTGAAGGACACCTATGCCCTGTCAGACAGTACAGGCAGAGCAAAGGACCCCTCAGCACTCACTGCCAGCACAAGAAAGGCTGTTTCATCATCATCATTCTGAGAAGGGTCATCTTTGAATTATCTTGACTGGAATCAACTTTAAACTCATAAGATCCACACACTTCTTCGTTTTTTTTCTACATTTGTCTGAGGTCTTTTCAAATCACTTTTGAAAAGCCACACTGGACGCTTGTATTGTGTACTTTATGTCCATAATATATACCATACAATCTTGAACACATACAGTGGAGTGGGCCTAAGATAAAAGGAAATAACATCATATATGAAATATCACTGTGCCATCATTCTCATTGCTGGTCATAAAGACTGCTCTGTTGACACCGTCATAATATTTAGGCCAACTTCTCTGACGTAGCTCTGTTATATTATCTTCACTGACTGTAAACTGATACCTGTTTTGGTTTATAGGCGAGAGTGAGACTGCTTTAACTCGATACTTGACTCCTCGTGGACTTCATCCAAATGCTTTTGTCCAATATACTGTAGGCTGTATGGAGGCTTCATCACAGTAGTCTAAATTGGCTTCCTTTCATAGACTTCTGCACTTCATCTGCACTAATCTGAAAACAAAGGGTAAGACATAGCAGTTTGGGGGATTTCAGAAATGTGATATTACCTCAGGTTCTTTCATATCAGTGCAGACAAGGGGTAGCAGACAGAGAGAGGAATCCCCTTTAGACTATTGCAATGCACCCTAGGTGTCGGAGTCTAAATACAACATTGTTCAGCAATCTTATGCACGTCTTAAAATTATACGATAAGGAAACATACAGTTGAAATCAGAAGTTTACATACACTTAGGTTGGAGTAATTAAAACTTGTTTTTCAACCACTCCACACATTTCTTGTTAACAAACTATAGTTTTGGCAAGTCGGTTAGGACATCTACTTTCTGCATGACACAAGTAATTTTTCCAACAATTGTTTACAACAATTTATTTCACTTATAATTCACCGTATCACAATTCCAGTGGGTCAGAAGTTTACATACACTGAGTTGACTTTGCCTTTAAACAGCTTGGAAAATTCCAGAAAATGATGTCATGGGTTTAGAAGCTTCTGATAGGCTAATTGACATCATTTGAATCAATTGGAGGTGTACCTGTGGATGTATTTCAAGGCCTACCTTCAAACTCAGTGCCTCTTTGCTTGACATCATGGGAAAATCAAAAGAAATCAGGATGTGGACACGAAGCTAGGGTAAACCTGCCCTTTTTATTTTTTTACTTTTTGAAAATACTAATATTAATGGACCAAAATGCCCCAACATTTAAAAGTAGATGCAAAAATATAATTTTAGCCTGTGGTGCCTGGTCTTAAACATTATAACAAAAACCCATACACCAATGCAACACTGTATAATTTGCATAGTCATATGGTCTTCCTGTTTGTTAGATGTAGAATCAACAAAATGGCTGCCGTACAGCAGCCACTCTCCCTCCCCACCCTCTGTAGCAGCCTACCTGCAGCTGGGTAGAGCTTGTCAAACTTGGCAGAGCAGGCCTCCTTGCACTGCTTGTCTGTGTTGAGCGGTTCTCATTCCCTTCCAGTCCTTTGTAGAAAAAAGAGAAACAGACGCCTGGTCCCTCATCGTAGTAATACAGCAGTTTGTTGTTGTTGTCTTCCTTTCCCTGCACTGACTTCCCCTCATTCATCTTACTACTGCAAAACGGCTCTGACAGAAGGCCACTTGTCAGTAACAAAAGTAGTTACAGTACATGTTCTCTTGCCAGTTTCCACAGTTCTTCAATAGCAAAAAGCCAGGGTTAGGGTTATGGTTGAGGCTGAGGTTCGGGTTATAGTTGAGGCTAGGGTTGAACTGGGATCTGGACATGAAAATAGGGTTGGGCTAAGGGTTATGACTATGGGTAGGGTTACTGCTGTAAGTAAAATGTATTCCCATTGTATGGTTAGGGTTAGTACTTTTATCCTACTTTCTATCCTGCTTTTTGACCCTAGGTTCAGGAGCTCAGCTCTGGGTTGCTCCAGCTCAATGTAACCACTGCACCAGACTTTACATTTTGAAAATTGACAATATTTACTTGAAGATACAAGAAAGGTAACCATAAAGTCTTGTAGTTGGGGATAGGCTTCTTTATTTCTCAATTTCTGTTTGTGAAATGCTTGATTACTCAACTACAATAAAAACATGAACACTGGAAAAGTGTTTCCAAGATACTGACAGTCATTTCCATGTTTTATGACTGAAACCATGGGGTCTATGACCGACAGCGAGACACTCCTAGATAATAAAAACCTACTTGTTGATAAGGGGTCCAAAGGACGTTCCCTGCCTGCGGACAGAAGCTCATAGAACAGGATTTGAAAAGAAACTTGACATCTTCTGCTGGGGGAATCTACAGTCTTGGCCTACCAGCGTCAAAACGATGGCATATCCACTTTTACATGTCTTTTTACTTGGAGTTATGCTTCCTATAGCTTCGTCCATGAGTGAGTATATTCTGTTTCTTAACATCCTGCATTTTCTCTACGAACCCTTTTTAATCGCTTTGACTGCTTTAACTATAGTATGTGTGCTACTGTAACCAGGTCACTGAGCTCCTACTTTGTCATAATTCCTTTATGTCCAGTTATATCAAAGCAAAATCAAAGTAAGGCAAACACGGTTACTAAGTCTACTATTGTAAATAATGTTGTATTTTTTTCTCTGAAATGAATGAATTATGTAACCCATCCAAGGTAAGGCTGAAGTTAAATTTGTGAGTGGGATCATTTATCAATATGATTGTGATGAATATTGAGAAAATGTTGAGAGAAGTGTGAAGATGATGCTAGGAATTGAAAACCTTGCTTTTCAAGCGCAGGTGTGTCAGACTCAGAAATAAAAAATAAATCAGACAGCTGAGATGGTTCAAATTAGATTTAGAATATACTTGCAAATCATTAATATAAACTGTATTTTTGCTGTTGAAGAACTCTGTCAAAACTGGCAAGAGAACATGTACTGTAACTACTCAGTGACTGACAAGTGGCCATCTTCTGTCAGAGCCACTTTGCAGTAGTAAGATGGACGAGGGGAAGGCAGTGGAGGGAAAGGAAGACGACAAACAACTGCAGTATTACTACAATGAGGGAAAAGGCGCCTGTTTTCCTTTCTTCTACAAAGGACTGGAAGGGAATGAGAACCGCTTCAACACAGACAGGCAGTGTATGAATGCCTGCTCTGACAAGTTTGAAGAGCTCTATCCAGCTGCAGGTAGGCTGCTACAGAGGGTGGGGAGGGAGAGCGGCTGCTGTATGGCGGCCATTTTGTAAGGTGTGGATTCTAAGATGATTCATGAACATAAAATATAAGATATTAACAAAACCACATAAAAAGCAAACAGACAGCATACACAGCAATCCTATAATCTGATTATTATGCTACACTAACCTCTCAAAATGATCCATCCATTTAAGGAGGAATCGTGGAGCTGTTCATAGAAGTTTGTCAAACCAATTCATATTCCTCATCTATTCTCTGCGCTTTCTCAGATGGAGTGTGTGGCCTCCCAGTGGACCATGGTAGTTGTTTTGCTATGTTGCTGATGCACTACTACAACGCAGAAGAGGGGAACTGTCGTGTCTTCCACTACAGTGGCTGTCAGGGCAATGGCAACCGCTTCGAGACCCGAGAGCAGTGTCTGCAGACATGCATGGGTCAGTTCACTATTTATTGTTGTGATGCCACTATTTCTCATCTCTTCCTCTGAGGTAATGGCAATATACCTCAATATGCACTCAAAAATCAACAACCCATCATATTCAATATAATGAACCTACACATTTCTAGATTTCACTCAACTGCCACGTGTAAAGGCTCGTTTCTGTATGAAAATAGTTTGTAGATATTGAAGTGCATTTGAATCATTAAGGTGCAATTGTCCTTTACAACAGACATTCACCTGGCTAACTGTTTGGACTGTTCTTCTTAGTCCAGTAGAGGTCCTTCCTCCACAACGTTATTGCAACTCTGTCTCTATTATGCTTGTTTGTCCCGTTCATGTGAGATATTATTCTTCTGCAGCCAAAGCAGGAAGATTTGGTGGTGCTATGGAACCAGGAACCAACCCAGATGAGAGTTCCACTAATGCAGGTACATCAATACCTTTGTGTACAGATAAGAAATTAGCTAATATCTTGATGATAATCTTTGTAATTGAGCTATATTGTGGTTATGAAAGAATTCCTTTTGTATTTTTGGTTCTTAATCCTAACTGTCTTTGTTGTGTTTGTCTCAGGACTGATTGTGGGTATTTTAGGAGGAATTGTGTTCGCAGTGGCGGTGATCTCTGCTATTGTTCTTTTTGTTGTCCAAAGGTAAGCAAAGGTGCAGCAATGTACTCTTACAAAGTCAATACAGTAAAAATAAATGAAGGAAAGGGGTGAGAATCCATCTTTGGATTTCATGGTAATATCAATAAGTATGTTAACTCTGGAAATCATAGATTCAGATTTAAGATTTGATTACACTGAAATGTTTACATTTTTTTTACTTCACAGGAAAGAGAAATCAAGAAAAGGGAGTGAGCAGGTACCAACTCTTGAGATGAAGTAGAGATGCATCACCCTCAAGCCTTGTTTTGGATTTTGTTTAAATGTGTTATGTTTTAAATGTTGTACTCTATTTTAGTTGAATAAAAAAGGAAAATGTATCCCATGCCTTATCTATATATTTCTTGGTTTACAAACTGTGGGATGTTGACAAAGTTAGCAGGTGATGAGCATTAACCAAACTGTAAATAATGCCTGCATATTGTATGTTGAATTTTGTAACAAGGACTGATCTGATCAACCCTCAAACTGGTCTCAGACGTATAAACTGATCAACTCTCTTTTTCAGAAACCTAAACACTTATTCATGTTCAAATTACAATGCCATGTTTTAAGCAGTGGGGGCTGGTGGGATGAGCTATAGGAGGATGGGCTCATTGTAAGGACTGGAATTAAATAATTGGAACGGAGTCAAGTGTGATTGCCATATGTTTGATACCGTTCCATTTATTTCATTCCAGCCATTACAATGAGCCCGTCCTCCTATAGCTCCTCCCACCATCCTCCACTGGTTTTAAGTTAATTATTTTTCAACTAAGTCTATCTTATAAACAATTCAATAGATTGTTGAAAGGATTTACGTTTTTACATTTGGATATGAATGTTTGCATTTGTTCTTTATTGTACAAACATGAAAATAAATGCATTTTCATAATTTGGTATGGTCTTTTTCTTCCAAGTTGTCCAAGCACATGGAAAAATAAACTGATATGAAAAAGTCAACTGTTTGTGAAGTGATTGTTTTGCTCTGAAATATATATAAAAAATCCCACTTATAATTTTTGATCTCCCAAAAATCCCTGGCATATTTTAGATGGATTACATTTAAAATGTACTTTGCCTCTAAATATACAAACACTGACAACATTCCCTCGCTCAAAGGCTTTAAAATTCCATCCATGCCTCAGACAATTTCACTGCTTTGTCCTGTGTGACGTGCTCACAATGGCAATTAGTATGTACATATGTACAAAATGGAGGTGAAATTCAGTTATACTAGAGGGTAGAGATTTTATGTTGTTATACACTAAAGGGAACACTTAAACAACACAATGTAACTTTTGTCAATCACACTTCTGTGAAATCCAACTGTCCACTTAGGAAGCAACACTGATTGACAAATTTCACATGCTGTTGTGCAAATGGAATAGACAACAGGTGGAAATTATAGGCAATTAGCAAGACACCCCCAATAAAGGAGTGGTTCTGCAGGTGATAACTACAGACCACTTCTCAGTTCCTATGCTTCCTGGCTGATGTTTTGGTCACTTTTGAATGCTGGCGGTGCTTTCACTCTAATGGTAGCATGAGATGGAGTCTACAACCCACACAAGTGGCTCAGGTAGTGCAGCTCATCCAGGATGGCACATCAATGCGAGCTGTGGCAAGAAGGTTTGCTGTGTCTGTCAGCGTAGTGTCCAGAGCATGGAGGCGCTACCAGGAGACAGGCCAGTACATCAGGAGACGTGGAGGAGGCCCTAGGAGGGCAACAACCCAGCAGCAGGACCGCTACCTCCGCCTTTGTGCAAGGAGGAGCAGGAGGAGCACTGCCAGAGCCCTGCAAAATGACCTCCAGCAGGCCACAAATGTGCATGTGTCTGCTCAAACGGTCAGAAACAGACTCCATGAGGGTGGTATGAGGGCCCGACGTCCACAGGTGGGGGTTGTGCTTACAGCCCAACACCGTGCAGGACGTTTGGCATTTGCCACAGAACACCAAGATTGGCAAATTCGCCACTGGCGCCCTGTGCTCTTCACATAGATGAAAGCAGGTTCACACTGAGCACATGTGACAGACGTGACAGAGTCTGGAGACGCCGTGGAGAATGTTCTGCTGCCTGCAACATCCTCCAGCATGACCGGTTTGGCGGTGGGCCAGTCATGGTGTGGGGTGGCATTTCTTTGGGGGGCCGCACAGCCTTCCATGTGCTCGCCAGAGGTAGCCTGACTGCCATTAGGTACCGAGATGAGATCCTCAGACCCCTTGTGAGATGCTGGTGCGGTTGGCCCTGGGTTCCTCCTACTGCAAGACAATGCTAGACCTCATGTGGCCGGAGTGTCAGCAGTTCCTGCAAGAGGAAGGCATTGATGCTATGGATTGGCCCACCCGTTCCCCAGACCTGAATCCAATAGAGCACATCTGGGACATCATGTCTCGCTCCATCCACCAACATGGCGTTGCACCACAGACTGTCCAGGAGTTGTCCAGACTCATCAGGAGCATGCCCAGGCGTTGTAGGGAGGTCATACAGGCACGTGGAGGCCACACACACTACTGGAGGCCACATACACTACTGAGCCTCATTTTGATTTGTTTTAAGGACATTACATCAAAGTTGGATCAGCCTGTAGTGTGGTTTTCCACTTTAATTTTGAGTGTGACTCCAAATCCAGACCTCCATGGGTTGATAAATTTGATTTCCATTGATCATTTTTGTGTGATTTTGTTGTCAGCACATTCAACTATGTGAAGAAAAAAGTACTTAATAGGAATATTCCATTCATTCCGATCTAGGATGTGTTATTTTAGTGTTCCGTAAATTTTTTTTAGCAGTGTATAATGCACAGTGTAATAGCACTATAATAACGTCTTTCTTCAGACACTCACATACAGGTCGAAAGATCCCTGTTAGGGGTATCATCTCATGCAAGACCAAGGGAGTAATCCATCTCATCACCTGTTCATGTGGAAAATCCTATGTAGGACAAACGAAAAGACAATTAAAACAACGCATAGCTGAACACCGCAGCTCAATCAGGTGTAAGAACATTTGACTATCCGGAAGCAGCTCACTTTGTTGAAGCTAACCATCCCATTTCCTCCCTCAAATACACAGGCATTGAGCATGTTGCTCTACCAAGGAGAGGAGGTAACATTGAGATCCCACTACTACAAAAAGAAGCTTACTGGATATCCTATCTAAAAACATTGACCCCTGGTGGTCTGAATATTGACTTTGATCTCAGGCCCTTCTTATGAACACATTTTCCTTTATGAACAAGTCTTGTAAATGTAAAAAATCTTATTTTTACAGCTTATTAGTGTACACTGTTGATGATGATCATTATAAATTAAGGTTGAACCAATATAACATGTAACAAAAATGAAATACGAAATTATGTGAAATTGAATGAAACAACAATGTATGTTGACGCTAATATGATGTACACTATTCCATTATGTTTCTATATGATAACAATATGATAACAATAGCATAATATATTTAATATATTTAATATGCCATATACTATTTTTTAAACCATTTTTAACAGTTTCACTAATTAATTTTAATGAACTTAATCATTATGACACACCCCTCACCACTGTCATTGGTTACACTAATTGCACTGTGTGTATACATAACTTGGTTCAAGTATTCATGACATTACCCTGAGGAAGGCACAGTGATGCTGAAACCCATTAAATGGCTGGGAGATTATACATGGAGTGTGCGACATTCTTTATGTAGATTGACGAGGAAAATAAATAATATAATACCTTTTTTAATAAGGCTGTAACGTAACAAAATGTGGAAAAAGGCAAGGCTTCTGAATACTCTCCGAATGCACTGAGAGGCATCACCTTAACCGCAAATTAAAATAACCAAGTAGTTGTCTGCTAATTTAATATTTTTTATAAAAATACACTTAAAATACAGCACAAAAAACAATTAGCCATGTCAAATCAAATCCTGTTTTATTTTGTCACATGCACCGAAAACAACTGGTGTAGATTTTACCCTGAAATAAATGGAACGGTATCAAATACATCAAACACATGGTTTCCAGATGCCATCCCATTTGCAGCAGCCTCCACTGATACATGAAGGCAGGGCAAAGAGAGTTCGCACCAGGTATAGGCCGAAGTGGTACTCGGTAAGTAAGCATGGTGTTGTCCTTTACATAGGCATCGGGATAGATAATAACAATAGTAAAATAAAGAACAGAGTAGCAGCAGCAAATTATGATTGTGAAAGTGCGTGTGTCTTTGTGTTGGGTATGTAATGTACAAAGTCGGGAAGTTTACATACACCTTAGCCAAATATATTTAAACTCAGTTCTTCACAATTCCTGACATTTAATCCTAGTAAAAATTCAATGATTTAGGTCAGTTAGGATCACCACTTTATTTTAAGAATAGGGAAATGTCAGAATAATAGTAGAGAATTATTTTTTTCAGCTTTTATTTCTTTCATCACATTCCCAGTGGGTCAGAGGTCAACATATACTCAATTAGTATTTGGTAGCATTGCCTTTAAATTGTTTTACATGGGTCAAACTTTTCGGGTAGCCTTCCACAAGCTTCCCACAATAAGTTGGGTGAATTTTGGTCCATTCCTCTGACAGAGCTGGTGTAACTGAGTCAGGTTTGTAGGCCTCTTTGCTCGCACACACTTTTTCAGTTCTGCCCACAAATGTTCTATAGGATTGAGGTCAGGGCTTTGTGATGGCCACTACAATACCTTGCCTTTGTTGTCCTTAAGCCATTTTGCCACAACTTTGGAAGTATGCTTGGGGTCATTGTCCATTTGGAAGACCCATTTGTGATCAAGCTTTAACTTCATGACTGATGTCTTGAGATGTTGCTTCAATATATCCACATAATTTTCTTTCCTCATGATGCCATCTATTTTGTGAAGTGCACCAGCCCCTCCTGCAGCAAAGCACCCCCACAACATGATTACAGAAAATGATGTCATGGCTTTAGAAGCTTCTGATAGGCTAATTGACATCATTTGAGTCAGTTGGAGGTGTGCCTGTGGATGTATTTCAAGGCCTACCTTCAAACTCAGTGCCTCTTTGCTTGACATCATGGGAAAATCAAAAGAAATTAGCCAAGACCTCAGAAAGAAATTGTAGACCTCCACAAGTCTGGTTCATCCTTGGGAGCAATTTCCATACGACTGAAGATACCATCTGTACAAACAATAGTACGCAAGTATAAACACCAACTTTTAGCCAAGAGCGGATAATGCTTGTAATCCATGTTTTTTGGTTTGGATACGTTGTGGGGACGACATCGTCTATGCACTTATTGATGAAGCGTGTGACTGCTGTGGTAAACTCCTCAATGCTATTGGATGAATCCCAGAACATATCCCAGTCTGTACTAGCAAAACAGTCTTGAAGCCTCTGGTCTGCTTCATCCGACCACTTCCGTATTGAGCACATTACTGGTACTTCCTGTTTGAGCTTTTGTTTGTAAACTGGAAGCAGGAGAATGGAGTCATGGTCAGATTTGCCGAAGGGAGGACCATGGGTAGAATAATGGGTAGAATAAATGTGGTCTAGTTTTAGCGCCCCCTAGTGGCGCAGGAGATGTGTTGGTAGACGTGAGGTAGTGCGGTTTTAAGTCTCCCCACGTTAGCCTCCGACCACCAGAAATGCTGCCTCGTTTAAACACCCCTATTGAAGAGCAAACCTGCTTAATAGCCTGATGAGCAGAAGTGTACCTGTTGCTCCTTGATTCCTCCCATAAACATATAGGCCTAATCATGTGTTATAAACATCACTATGTAAGAACAACATACTTAATAGCCTGATGAGCGGAAGTGTGCCAGCTGCTCCTTGACTCTCATGCAATCTTGTACTTTTTCATGGCAATCCTTGTAATGGAGTCCAGATGTGCATTGGTTAGTCTGTTCCTGTGTTCTCTTCACAGAGTTCATGGTTGAAAATGTTGATTCACAAGTGTATGTGCTCACCTTTTGAACACACGTCTTCAGAGCTGGGCACTCTGTGTCAGGGACCATGTTCCAGAAGTGGGAAACACCTGTTATGAGCTCAGCTTTCAGGGTGTCATTTGCCTGCAGTTCAACAACTTCACATTCCACTGCAGCATGGTCAGGGGAGAGGCCTGTGATGACTGCGGCCAGAGAAGTCCCTGGGACTTGGAAGAGGTTCTCAATGAAATGGAAAAATTCCTTTGCACTCCTGTACATCTTGGAATCTTTGATTCAAAATCCCTCCTCAGCTCCTCCAACACTTCCACAAATGCATCGTAGTTGAAATGTTGCAAAGGTTCTGGGTCATTTGTGGTGACTGCTATGAGTTTTGGGAAGTGCACAAATGTTCTGAGATATGAACAGTGTTGTGATTTTGTTTTGGAACGCTGTGATAACACGTAGCATGTTACTTGCAGGGATTACATTTTAGAGTAAAAAGTTGCTCTGGGAACACACCAATGTAAAATCTTATATTCCACATTCTATTCTATTCTATTCTAAAACATATTTTTAAATTGTTTTATAATTTTGCTCGCTCTCCCAATTCCACCGCTAGTTACCTGACTTTTTTATTCCCTTGGTGCTGGAGATTCAGTGTACTCAGATGGCAAGTGATGTCAGTCAACGTGGCCAAATGTATTATCCACTCAGGAATTTCCAAGTCCGGCTCGTCTCTCTCCTTATTTGAGAGGAATTTGTGTATTTGGGGGAGGAGACTCAAAAACCACTCAAGTACTCTGCCACAAGATAACCATCTCACCTCGTTGTGCATCACCAAGTCACTATTAGGAGTGTGTATTGGAGGCGAAGTCAGGTGCAGGAGAGCAGAACCGGAACATAGACAAAAAGTAATGAGCGTAACAATATCCACAATATCAAAATACACGTAACACAAACAATCCTACAAAAAGACATGATGGGGAACAGAGGGATAAATACATATGAATTGATTGGGGAATAAAAAACAGGTGTGCAGGGAACAAGACAAAACAAATGGATACATGAAAAATGGAGCGGCGATGGCTAGAAAGCCAGTGACGTCGACCGCCGAACGCCGCCTGAACAAGGAGAGGAGCCGACTTCGGCGGAAGTCGTGACAGTCACTGTATTTTGTCTCATACTCCTGCAGCAGTTCACAAAGCTGCCGATGATTCAGTGCTCTTGAAACAATACAGTTGACCACTTGTACAAGCAGTTGCATCACATTCTTCAACTCACTGTTCTTGAGTTTTGCCAAGAGTTGGGGATCACAGCAAAGTTGGGGATCCCTTCTCTCTTCTCATTACCCCGACAAGTCCCTTCTTTTTCCCAGGCACGTTTGGGGCTCCATCAGTGCACACACATGCGAGATTTGACCTGTTCAGATTGTTCTCATCCATAAAGGTCTGAAGTGCATTCAACACATCCTCTCCTCTCATTTGACTCTTGCAGTGGTAGTAAGCACAACAGTTCTTACCAATTAGATTCATCTTTCGGGAACCAGACCCATATGCATAACTGAGCGATGTCCCAAACAGCTGTGCGTTCGTCCAATGCTATTCTGAAACATGGAGCCACTGATATATCCTCGTTTAGATCCTTACCAATGTACTTTCCTATTTCTTCAACCCTTCTTATTATGGTTGTGTCCGATAGTTGCAGTCCTTTAATTTGTTTTAGAATTGCATCTTTGTTACTGAAATAAGCATAAATTATTTCTGCTGAATACAAAAAATATTTTTTTGTCTGCATCCGTAATCCATGCAATCTCATATGTTGTCTCTGTCGATTTCTCTGCAGCAGAAGTTGTTCTGTTCAACTGCTTTCAGCAAAGCAGTAAGTTGCTGAATATAATTTTTCCGTAGGTCACTGCCAGGTGGGTATTTCTCATTTCATGTGTGGTGTTGAAATGGCGTTGCCCCTTTTAAAACTAGCACACATCTTCTTGCAAATTAAACAAAGTGGATTTGTGCCATTAAGTACAAAGAAAAATTATGTTGTACATTTTTCTTGAAACATTCGATATCAAATCAAATCAAATTTATTTATATAGCCCTTCATACATCAGCTGATATCTCAAAGTGCTGTACAGAAACCCAGCCTAAAACCCCAAACAGCAAGCAATGCAGGTGTAGAAGCACGGTGGCTAGGAAAAACTACCTAGAAAGGCCAAAACTTAGGAAGAAACCTAGAGAGGAACCAGGCTATGTGGGGTGGCCAGTCCTCTTCTGGCTGTGCCTGGTGGAGATTATAACAGAACATGGCCAAGATGTTCAAATGTTCATAAATGACCAAAATGGTCCAATAATAATAAGGCAGAACAGTTGAAACTGGAGCAGCAGCACGGCCAGGTGGACTGGGGACAGCAAGGAGTCATCATGTCAGGTAGTCCTGAGGCATGGTCCTAGGGCTCAGGTCCTCCGAGAGAGAGAAAGAAAGAGAGAAAGAGAGAATTAGAGAGAGCACACTTAACATAAACTGCTGCAGCATAAATACTGGAGGCTGAGACAGGAGGGGTCAGGAGACACTGTGGCCCTATCCGAGGACACCCCCGGACAGGGCCAAACAGGAAGGATATAACCCCCACCCACTTTGCCAAAGCACAGCCCCCACACCACTAGAGGGATATCTTCAACCACCAACTTACCATCTTGAGACAAGGCCGAGTATAGCCCACAAAGATCTCCGCCACGGCACAACCCAAGGGGGTGGGGAGCCAACCCAGACAGGAAGATCACATCAGTGACTCAACCCACTCAGGTGACGCACCCCTCCCAGGGACGGTATGAAAGAGCCCCAGTAAGCCAGTGACTCAGCCCCTGTAATAGGGTTAGAGGCAGAGAATCCCAGTGGAAAGAGGGGAACCGGCCAGGCAGAGACAGCAAGGGTGGTTCGTTGCTCCAGAGCCATTCCGTTCACCTTCCCACTCCTGGGCCAGACTACACTCAATCATATGACCCACTGAAGAGATGAGTCTTCAGTAAAGACTTAAAGGTTGAGACCGAGTTTGCGTCTCTTACATGGGTAGGCAGACCGTTCCATAAAAATGGAGCTCTATAGGTGAAAGCCCTGCCTCCAGCTGTTTGCTTAGAAATTCTAGTGAGAATTAGGAGGCCTGCGTCTTGTGACTGTAGTGTACGTGTAGGTATGTATGGCAGGACCAAATCAGAGAGATAGGTAGGAGCAAGCCCATGTAATTCTTTGTAGGTTAGCAGTAAAACCTTGAAATCAGCCCTTGCCTTGACAGCAAGCCAGTGTAGGGAGGTTAGCACTGGAGTAATATGATCAAATTTTTTGGTTCTAGTCAGGATTCTAGCAGACGTATTTAGCACTAACTGAAGTTTATTTAGTGATTTATCCGGGTAGCCGGAAAGTAGAGCATTGCAGTAGTCTAACCTAGAAGTGACAAAAGCATGGATTAATTTTTCTGCATCATTTTTGGACAGAAAGTTTCTGATTTTTGCAATGTTACGTAGATGGTCCAGAGTAACGCCGAGGTCCTTCACAGTTTTATTTGAGACGACTGTACAACCATTAAGATTAATTGTCAGATTCAACAGAAGATCTCTTTGTTTCTTGGGACCTAGAACAAGCATCTCTGTTTTGTCCGAGTTTAAAAGTAGAAAGTTTGCATCCCTCCACTTCCTTATGTCTGAAACACAGGCTTCTAGCGAGGGCAATTTTGGGGCTTCACCATGTTTCATTGAAATGTACAGCTGTGTGTCATCCGCATAGGAGTGAAAGTTAACATTATGTTTTTGAATGACATCCCCAAGAGGTAAAATATATAGTGAAAACAATAGTGGTCCTAAAACGGAACCTTGAGGACACCGAAATTTACAGTTGATTTGTCAGAGGACAAACCATCCACAGAGACAAACTGATATCTTTCTGACAGATAAGATTTAAACCAGGCCAGAACTTGTCCGTGTAGACCAATTTGGGTTTCCAATCTCTCTAAAAGAATGTGGTGATCGATGGTATCAAAAGCAGCACTAAGGTCTAGGAGCACAAGGACAGATGCAGAGCCTCGGTCTGATGCCATTAAAAGGTAATTTACCACCTTCACAAGTGCAGTCTCAGTGCTATAATGGGGTCTAAAACCAGACTGAAGCATTTTGTATACATTGTTTGTCTTCAGGAAGGCAGTGAGTTGCTGCGCAACAGCCTTTTCTAACATTTTTGAGAGGAATGGAAGATTCGATATAGGCCGAAAAGTTTTTTATATTTTCTGGGTCAAGGTTTGGCTTTTTCAAGAGAGGCCTTATTACTGCCACTTTTAGTGAGTTTGGTACACATCCGTTAGATAGAGAGCCGTTTATTATGTTCAACATAGGAGGGCCAAGCACAGGAAGCAGCTCTTTCAGTAGTTTAGTTGGAATAGGGTCCAGTATGCAGCTTGAAGGTTTAGAGGCCATGATTATTTTCATCATTGTGTCAAGAGATATAGTACTAAAACACTTGAGCGTCTCTCTTGATCCTAGGTCCTGGCAGAGTTGTGCAGACTCAGGACAACTGAGCTTTGAAGGAATACGCAGATTTAAAGAGGAGTCCGTAATTTGCTTTCTAATAATCATGATCTTTTCCTCAAAGAAGTTCATGAATTTATCACTGCTGAAGTGAAAGCCATCCTCTCTTGGGGAATGCTGCTTTTTAGTTAGCTTTGCGACAGTATCAAAAAGGAATTTCGGGTTGTTCTTATTTTCCTCAATTAAGTTAGAAAAATAGGATGATTGAGCAGCAGTAAGGGCTCTTCGGTACTGCACGGTACTGTCTTTCCAAGCTAGTCGGAAGACTTCCAGTTTGGTGTGGCGCCATTTCCATTCCAATTTTCTGGAAGCTTGCTTCAGAGCTCGGGTATTTTCTGTGTACCAGGGAGCTAGTTTCTTTTGAGAAATGTTTTTCAACTGCATCTAGGGTATTGCGCAAAGTTAAATTGAGTTCCTCAGTTAGGTGGTTAACTGATTTTTGTCCTCTGGCTTCCTTGGGTAGACAGAGGGAATCTGGAAGGACATCAAGGAATCTTTGTGTTGTCTGTGAATTTATAGCACGACTTTTGATGTTCCTTGGTTGGGGTCTGAGCAGATTATTTGTTGCAATTGCAAACGTAATAAAATGGTGGTCCGATAGTCCAGGATTATGAGGAAAAACATTAAGATCCACAACATTTATTCCATGGGACAAAACTAGGTCCAGAGTATGACTGTGACAGTGAGTGGGTCCAGAGACATGTTGGACAAAACCCACTGAGTCCATGATGGCTCCGAAAGCCTTTTGGAGTGGGTCTGTGGACTTTTCCATGTGAATATTAAAGTCACCAAAGATTAGAATATAATCTGCTATGACTACAAGGTCCGATAGGAATTCAGGGAACTCAATGAGGAACGCTGTATATGGCCCAGGAGGCCATATAAAGTGATTGAGTAGGCTGCATAGATTTCATGACTAGAAGCTCAAAAGACGAAAACGTATTTTTTTTTGTAAATTGAAATTTGCTATGTTAGCACCACCTCCGCCTTTGCGGGATGCACGGGGGATATGGTCACTAGTGTAGCCAGGAGGGGAGGCCTCATTTAACACAGTAAATTCATCAGGCTTAAGCCATATTTCAGTCAGGCCAATCACATCAAGATTATGATCAGTGATTAGTTCATTGACTATAATTGCCTTTGAAGTAAGGGATCTAACATTAAGTAGCCCTATTTTGAGATGTGAGGTATCATGATCTCTTTCAATAATGACAGGAATGGAGGAGGTCTTTATCCTAGTGAGATTGCTAAGGCGAACACCGCCATGTTTAGTTTTGCACAACCTAGGTCGAGGCACAGACACGGTCTCAATGGGGATAGTTGAGCTGACTACACTGACTGTGCTAGTGGCAGACTCCACTATGCTGGGAGGCTGGCTAACAGCCTGCTGCCTGGCCTGCACCCTATTTCATTGTGGAGCTAGAGGAGTTAGAGCCCTGTCTATGTTGGTAGATAAGATGAGAGCACCCCTCCAGGTAGGATGGAGTCCGTCACTCCTCAGCAGGTCAGACTTGGTCCTGTTTGTGGGTGAGTCCCAGACAGAGTGCCAATTATCTACAAATTCTATCTTTTGGGAGGGGCAGAAAACAGTTTTCAACCAGCGATTGAGTTGTGAGACTCTGCTGTAGAGCTCATCACTCCCCCTAACTGGGAGGGGGCCAGAGACAATTACTCGATGCCGACACATCTTTCTAGCTGATTTACACGCTGAAGTTATGTTGCGCTTGGTGATCTCTGACTGTTTCATCCTAACATCGTTGGTGCCGACGTGGATATTCGATATTCATCTTTCAACAGCCGTACCTTACTCTTTTTGCTAAATTGTCCCTCATTTGTGTGTGCGGGTACACTAGCTTACTCATCCTCACCCTCCTCATTGTCATGTTCAGTTGCAGTGACTGGTTGCTCATTATTTCATTTTTGCATGCGCTTGACTATTACAAATAGTTTGGTAGTTTGATTCGACCAAAGATGGGGATAAATACTGACTTCGATGCAGCCCAAAACCTTCATTCTGCTCTCCACCTGCCGCCTCTGTATCTAGCCTTGTTGAGAGCATAGCAACAGTTTACTCAACTACAGATGTTGATGCAGCAGCTCAACATCATATTATACTGCCACCTATTGGGCAAGCAAAATAGTGCAGTTTGTGTTTGTGTAATTTGACTGCTCAGAAACTATTTGAAATTGTGCTGTATTTGGTAGTCTGCAGGGTTGGGTAGGTTACTTTCTAAATGTAATCCGTTACAGTTACTGTTAAATGTAATTTGTTACCTGTCCAAAATAGTAATCAGTAATGTAACTTTTGGATTACCCAAACTCACTGCTCAAACTCTGATTATATTCAGTTACTTTTAGATTACTTTCCCCTTAAAATGCATTAGAAGACAAAAATGTATGTTACCAATTGAACACATCTATTGCAAGATAAATCCATGTTAAAGTTTACATAGGTGGCCATATATGGATGTTACATTTTACATTATGGGATGGTTATGTAGGCTTCTTCTAACCCATCACTTTCTATTACACATGGGCTCCCGAGTGGCGCAGTGGTCTAAGGCTTTGCAACTCAGTGCTAGAGGTGTCACTACAGACCCTGGTTTGATTCCAGGTTGTATCACAACTGGCTGTGATTGGGAGTCCCGTAGAGTGGTGCCCAATTGGCCCAGCATCGTTAGGGTTTGGCCAGGGTAGGCCGTTAGTGTAAATAAGAATTTGTTCTTAACTGACTTGCCTAGTAAATTAAAAATATATTAATACGAAAAAATGATATCTTTACATTAAAAACCAAAGTCTATCAGAATTCCAGTCATTCCAATGAATGCAATACCTCTTGATCTTCAAGAATATAACTTGGACGTATAGATTAGCCAAAGTATTTTACCTGAGCATAACCCCAAAAGTAAGGATTTACTAGCCAGCCCTGCTCTGTTGTTTATGATTTTGTTGTCATGGAGGACTGATTGGGCTCATCGATTCAAGTTGAATAAATGCTGCGTTACATGGAATGGCATGCTTTGAGCACTACTGAAAGGTGTTATATACATGTGAGAAATTTATGCCATATTCTGCATTTGCTATGGGTCTATTGTTTACCTTTTTGTTGGTGACACTTTGATATCTTGATAATAGTGAATCGACTCTGCTGCACGAGCATGCTGTTGCGGCACGGTCGATAGCGCGCCGGACCTCGGGCTCGAAGGTGGAGGCTTCGAGACCTGCTCCCTGCTGTTTCATTACAATATGTTTAAAGGGAAAATCCACAGATGAAACAATAACAAAACGGACCGCCTGGCCTCTATTTTGGTAAAAAACTGTCCACTGCTGTCATCCTTACTTCCAAGCTTTAATTCAAGTTGGATAATCTTTGGATGCTGACAGCAGTCGCACAGTTGAAAAACAGCTTGGATTGTAGCCTACAAACGCCTATTCCTGCTATTTTCCCGCAATCCATCAAACACATTTGGTGTCATCATAGTGGTCTCTGATTTATGGTCAGAGACCATTTATGCTCATTTTTTCAATGCTGTTTTGAATTTCATTGAGAAAACAGAGAAGTGTCAAATATTTTTTTCGCAAACATCCTTTCTGAATTTCAAAGTAATCCTCGAAGTATCTGTAATCTGATTACAATATGTTTTGCTGGTATTTTAACAAATTACAGTTAGCTTTTTGTAATCCCGTACGTGTAACACATTACATATAATCTGTTACTCCCCAACCCTGGTAGTCTGTACATTTAAAATATAAATATTACTGCGAGCCGCCAATCAAGGCTATATGACTGGACTATATCAACAATTGACGAATGAAACAAATACTAAAATATAGTTTGGGGGAGTTTTCCTTTAACCATTATACATTTTAATTTCAACGGGGTGACGTCAGGGTTGGCCGTCCCAAGGATACAGTATAGCAACGAAAGAGAGGGAACCCTTGCTTTGCACGCCTTTTAACTTCAGTACTCCCCTGGGAGTAGAGTAAACTCAGTTCAGTTACGCAGTGTGCACTGCTGTCACAGTAGACTTTTTACGACATTAACACCGCTGTCGTTTTTAGGCGCATATGTTGGATTTTAATGTCAGAAAACCAAGGCAAATTAATTTGTTTTTATCAAGCTTCAGTATAGTCCAGTAACGTTACATATAATTATTGCATCCGAGTTTATCGAATAAATACGATTTAGAAAGAAATGGAGGGGCTCTTCCACGAAGATTTGGCAGCCTTGTCAGATTTGGATGAACAAAGTTTGTTGGAATCCCTGAGTCAACGGTTCAAACAAGATCGCATCTATGTAAGTACATGTTCAGACTTGAAATGTGTATGTGACTGTTTTGGGAAAAGCAACGTGGTTTCAGAGCATGTCCTATTGTTCTGTACGTAAATCCGATACATTTAATTTAATGTGGTATGTTACGTTTTCGCATGGTATTAATTTGTGGATGTCCATCATTCATTTCGTATGATATGTTAGGAATTACAATTTGTATGTTACGTTACGAATTGCAATTTGTATGATATGTTACGAATTTGAAAAAAGAAGTATGATATGTTACAAATTCCAATTTGTTGTAGCTAACGTTAGCTAGGTGGCTAACACTAAGGTTAGCTAGCAGGGCTAACGTTAGTGCTAGGGGTTAGGGCAGAGTTTCGTAACTGATTCCCCCGGGAGTGGTTTTATTTGGCCCCCCAAGTTTTCCGAGCAAAAAAAACCATCAACAATGTTGAAGGGTTGGGATCTATGTACAACACAGATATTCAGTCATATATCAACATGTCATTTTAATTCATGCCATTGTTTGCTGCCAGAACAAAACCTTTGTCACAAATAAATTGTAATTGTCAGATGGTTCGTCAACAAGTATAGACTAACAGTGAAATGCTTATTTAGGCCCTTCCCAACAATGCAGAATACAACAAATAAAAAATAATAATAGTAACACAAGGAATAAATACAAAATTAGATATGATAGCTTGGCTATATACGGAATATATATTTGGAAAGCAGACCCCTTGATTTTTTTACACATTTTGTTACGTTACAGCCTTATTCCCGAAATGGATTAAATAAAAAAAAAAAATTGCCTCATCAATCTACACACACAACCCCATAATGGCAAAGCGAAAACAACAGTTTTTTAGACATTTTTGCAAATGTATAAAAAACCGAAATACCTTATTTGCTGTGAGACTTGAAATTGAGCTCCGGTGCATCCTGTTTCCATTGATCATCCTTGAAATGATTCTACAACTTCATTGGAGTCCACCTGTGGTCATTTCAATTGATTGGACATAATTTGGAAAGGCACACCTGTCTATATAAGGTCCCACAGTTGACAGTGTATGTCAGAACAAAAACCAAGCCATGAGGTCGAAGGAATTGTCCGTAGAGCTCCGAGACAGGCCTTTATGGTAGAGTGGTCAGATGGAAGCCACTCTTCATCAAAAGGCACGCCAGCGCACTTAAAGTTTGCCAAAAGGCACCTAAAGGACTCAGACCATGAAAGACGAGGTTCGTTGGTCTGATGAAACCAAGATTGATGTCTTTGGCCTGAATGCCAAGCGTCACGTCTGGAGGAAACCTTGCACCATCCCTACGGTGAAGCGTGGTGGTGGCAGCATCATGCTGTGGGGATGTTTTTCAGCGACAGGGACTGGAAGATGAGTCAGGATTGAGGGAAAGATGAATGGAGCACACAGCCAAGACCACACAGGAGTGGCTTCTGGGCCAGTCTCAATGTCCTTGAGTGGCCCAGCCAGAGCCCGGAATTGAACCAGATCGAACATCTCTGGAGAGACCTGAAAATACCTGTGCAGCGATGCTCCCCATCCAACCAGACAGAGCTTGAGAGGATCTGCAGAGAAGAATGGGGGAAATTCCCCAAATACAAGTGGGCCAAGCTATAGCGTCATACCCAAGAAGACTTGGTAATCGCTGCCAAAGGTGCTTCAACATGGTACTGAGGAAAGGGTCTGAATATTTATGCAAATGTGATATTTATTTTTATAAATGTGCAAAAATGTCAACTGTTTATGCTTTTTTATTATGGGGTATTGTGTGTAGATTGATGAGGGGGGAAACTATTTAATCAATTTTAGAATAAGGCTGTAACGCAACCAAGATGTGGACAAAGTCAAGGGTTCTGAGTACTTTCTGAATGCACTGTACATTGAGTACCAGTACCAAGTTGATGTGCAGGTGTACAACGAAATTGAGGTAGATATGTACATATACTGTAAGTACTGGTGAAGTGACTAGGCAACAGGATAGATAATAGACAGTAGCTGCAGCGTGTGTAGAAGTGTGTGTGCGTAGAGTCAGTGACATTGACTCTATGCAGTGAGTGGAGTGGTGTGTGTGTTTGAAAATACAGTACAATACACATTAATTGGGCGGCAGGTAGCCTAGCGGTTAAAGTGTTGGGCCAGTAACCTAGTAAACTCTCTCTCTCTCTTTCCCTCTTACCACCTATCTCTACAAGACCTACATTGGGGACATCTTGGTGGCCATAAATCCATTTAAATACCTCCCTCTCTATGTGAAAGAGGTAAGTACTCCCACAAGACCAATAAGCATTAAGCTGTGCTGGCAGACTTTCTCCTAAAAGCTGCCCTAGTTATCTTGTGACTCATTATAACCTGGAAAACATTAAAGTTGGCATATTGCAATTAATAATGGCACTTCAACCCAGAAGATAACTTATTTTCTTGGAATAGGACTAGACACTGAACTTGCAATTGTTTTGGGGACTTTTGAATAGCTCCAACTAATATTGAGGCTTTAGCACTTATGCTTGCCTTTATTATCTTAGGTGACATAACTGACCAGGAATCTTAAAAAAAAAAAAATCTACTAAACTATTTGTAGACAATGGCTTTAAAGATGTTCCTCCTTGTATCTGTGCAGGTGTCAGAGAGGTATAAGTACCATGAGAAGAGCAAGCTACCTCCTCATATATTCGCTGTGGCAGACAGAGCCTACCAGTCCATGATGGGAAGGTTAGCCACGGGACCCCGAAACCAATGCATTGTTATCAGGTAAATCCATTAACAGTCTAATACTTATTTTACACTACTGAGCCAAGCTGTATTGGACTAGCCTGGTCACATATCCACTATAATAGTTGCTGGAAACATGTTGTAAAGGACAATTCATAGAAAGTATCCAAGCCAGCACTGTAACAACGGTTAATGTAATACACTGGTTAATGTAATAACTTTTCAATTTTGTACGTAAAAAAACGGGTTAATGTAATAACTTGCTGGTTAACGTAATAAAATGTTCCGCTATTAACCTGTAATTATTACATTAACCGGTGAGTAACAACTTTGTGGATGAATAATGTAATAACTTCAACCAATCATGTAATAACATACCAAAATCAATGTTTTTATGTGCTACTTTTCTCAATTTGATGCACATACAGTTGAAGTCAGAAGTTTACATACACTTAGGTTGGAGTCATTAACTTGTTTTTCAACCACTCCACAAATGTCTTGTTAACAAACTATAGTTTTGGCAAGTCGGTTAGGACATCTACTTTGTGCATGACACAAGTCATTTTTCCAACAATTGTTTAGACACCGTGAATTATAAGTGAAATAACACAATTCCAGTGGGTCAGAAGATTACATAAACTAAGCTGACTGTGCCTTTAAACAGCTTGGAAAATTCCAGAAAAGGATGGCATAGCTTTAGAAGCTTCTGACATGCTAATTGACATAATTTGAGTCAATTGGAGGTGTACCTGTGGATGTATTTCAAGGCCTACCTTCAAACTCAGTGCCTCTTTGCTTGACGTCATGGGAAAATCAAAAGAAATCAGCCAAGACTTCAGAAAAAAATTATAGACCTCCCCATGTCTGGTTCATCCTTGGGAACAATTTCCAAACGCCTGAAGGTACCACGTTTATCTGTACAAACAATAGTACGCAAGTATAAACACCATGGGACCACGCAGCCGTCATACCGCTCAGGAAGGAGACGTGTTCTGTCTCCTAGAGATGACTTCACAAAATAGATGACATCATGAGGAAAGAAAATTATGTGGATATATTGAAGCAACATCTCAAGACATCAATCAGGAAGTTAAAGCTTGGTCGCAAATGGGTCTTCCAAATGGACAATGACCCCAAGCATGCGTCCAATGGTGTGGCAAAATGGCTTCAGGACAACAAAGTCAAGGTATTAGAGTGGCCATCACAAAGCCCTGACCTCAATCCTATAGAACATTTGTGGGGAGAACTGAAAAAGTGTGTGCGAACAAGGAGGCAGACAAACCTGACTCAGTTACACCAACTCTGTCAGAGGAATGGGCCAAAATTCATCCAACTTATTGTGGGAAGCTTGTGAAAGGCTACCCGAAACATTTGACCCATGTAAAACAATTTAAAGGCAATGCTATCAAATACTAATTGACTGTATGTAAACTTCTGACCCACTGGGAATGTGATGAAAGAAATAAAAGCTGAAATAAATAATTCTCTCAATTCTGACATTTCACATTCTTAAAATAAAGTGGTGATCCTAAGACATGGAATTTTTACTAGGATTAAATGTCAGGAATTGTGAAACTTGAGTTTAAATGTATTTGGCTAAACTTCCAACTTCAACTGTACTACCACCCACTGACAATTACAACTCAAACACATGCCCATCATACAGGAACACTCACAAGCACACGTTGAAATGTACACACATGCACAGTCGTAGACATTCACCGGACAGTTTATTAGGTACACCACCCGTTCTCAAATGGCTCGCTCCTGCAGATGGGGAGTAATGTGGCTTTCTATATAGAGCATGCAGACAGGCATCGTTAGTTACTGTTCTATTGAGTGTTCGAAGGGGCAAAACAAGTGACCTAAGTGACTGAGTGTGGTATGATCGTTGTTTCCAGGTGAGCTGGATCCAGGATCTCAGAATTTTTGAGAACAAGTTCTCATTTACAATTGCGACCTGGCCAAGATAAAGCAAAGCAGTTCGACACATACAACGACACAGAGTTACACATGGAGTAAAACAAACATACAGTCAATAATACAGTATAAACAAGTCTATATACGATGTGAGCAAAGGAGGTGAGATAAGGGAGGTAAAGGCAAAAAGGCCATGGTGGCAAAGTAAATACAATATAGCAAGTAAAACACTGGAATGGTAGATTTGCAATGGGAGAATGTGCAAAGTAGAAATAAAAATAATGGGGTGCAAAGGAGCAAAATAAATAAATAAAATACAGTAGGGAAAGAGGTAGTTGTTTGGGCTAAATTATAGGTGGGCTATGTACAGGTGCAGTAATCTGTGAGCTGCTCTGACAGTTGGTGCTTAAAGCTAGTGAGGGAGATAAGTGTTTCCAGTTTCAGAGATTTTTGTAGTTCGTTCCAGTCATTGGCAGCAGAGAACTGGAAGGAGAGGCGGCCAAAGAAATAATTGGTTTTGGGGGTGACTCGAGAGATATACCTGCTGGAGCGTGTGCTACAGGTGGGAGATGCAATGGTGACCAGCGAGCTGAGGTAAGGGGGGACTTTACCTAGCAGGGTCTTGTAGATGACATGGAGCCAGTGGGTTTGGCGACGAGTATGAAGCGAGGGCCAGCCAACAAGAGCGTACAGGTCGCAATGGTGGGTAGTATATGGGGCTTTGGTGACAAAACGGATTGCACTGTGATAGACTGCATCCAATTTGTTGAGTAGGGTATTGGAGGCTATTTTGTAAATGACATCGCCAAAGTCGAGGATTGGTAGGATGGTCAGTTTTACAAGGGTATGTTTGGCAGCATGAGTGAAGGATGCTTTGTTGCGAAATAGGAAGCCAATTCTAGATTTAACTTTGGATTGGAGATGTTTGATATGGGTCTGGAAGGAGAGTTTACAGTCTAACCAGACACCTAAGTATTTGTAGTTGTCCACGTATTCTATTCCACGTAAGTCAGAGCCGTCCAGAGTAGTAATGTTGGACAGGCGGGTAGGTACAGGTAGCGATCGGTTGAAGAGCATGCATTTAGTTTTACTTGTATTTAAGAGCAATTGGAGGCCACGGAAGGAGAGTTGTATGGCATTGAAGCTTGCCTGGAGGGTTGTTAACACAGTGTCCAAAGAAGGGCCAGAAGTATACAGAATGGTGTCGTCTGCGTAGAGGTGGATCAGAGACTCACCAGCAGCAAGAGCGACCTCATTGATGTATACAGAGAAGAGAGTCGGTCCAAGAATTGAACCCTGTGGCACCCCCATAGAGACTGCCAGAGGTCCGGACTGCAGACCCTCCGATTTGACACACTGAACTCTATCAGAGAAGTAGTTGGTGAACCAGGCGAGGCAATCATTTGAGAAACCAAGGCTGTCGAGTCTGCCGATGAGGATGTGGTGATTGACAGAGTCAAGCCTTGGCCAGATCAATGAATACGGCTGCACAGTAATGTTTCTTATCGATGGCGGTTAAGATATCATTTAGGACCTTGAGCGTGGCTGAGGTGCACCCATGACCAGCTCTGAAACCAGATTGCATAGCAGAGAAGGTATGGTGAGATTCGAAATGGTCGGTAATCTGTTTGTTGACTTGGCTTTCGAAGACCTTAGAAAGGCATGGTAGGGTAGATATAGGTCTGTAGCAGTTTGGGTCAAGAGTGTCACCCCCTTTGAAGACTGCAGCTGCTTTCCAATCTTTGGGAATCTCAGATGACACGAAAGAGAGGTTGAACAGGCTAGTAATAGGGGTGGCAACAATTTTGGCAGATAATTTTAGAAAGAAAGGGTCCAGATTGTCTAGCCCGGCTGATTTGTAGGGGTCCAGATTTTGCAGCTCATTCAGAACATCAGCTGAGCAGATTTGGGAGAAGGAGAAATGGGGAAGGCTTGGGCGAGTTGTTGTGGGGGGTGCAGTGCTGTTGACTGGGATAGGAGTAGCCAGGTGGAAAGCATGGCCAGCTGTAGAAAAATGCTTATTGAAATTCTCAATTATGGTGGATTTATCAGTGGTGACAGTGTTTCCTATCTTCAGTGCAGTGGGCAGCTGGGAGGAGGTGTTCTTATTCTCCATGGACTTTAGTGTCCCAGAACTTTTTTGAGTTAGTGTTGCAGGAAGCAAATTTCTGCTTGAAAAAGCTAGCCTTGGCTTTTCTAACTGCCTGTGTATAATGGTTTCTAGCTTCCCTGAACAGCTGCATTTCACGGGGGCTGTTCGATGCTAATGCAGAACGCCATAGGATGTTTTTGTGTTGGTTAAGGGCAGTCAGGTCTGGGGAGAACCAAGGGCTATATCTGTTCCTGGTTCTAAATTTCTTGAATGGGGCATGTTTATTTAAGATGGTTAGGAAGGCATTTAAAAAAAATATTCAGGCATCCTCTACTGACGGGATGAGATCAATATCCTTCCAGGATACCCCGGCCAGGTCGATTAGAAAGGCCTGCTCGCTGAAGTGTTTCAGGGAGCGTTTTACAGTGATGAGTGGAGGTCGTTTGACCGCTGACCCATTACGGATGCAGGCAATGAGGCAGTGATCGCTGAGATCTTGGTTGAAAACAGCAGAGGTGTATTTAGAGGGCAAGTTGGTTAGGATGATATCTATGAGGGTGCCCGTGTTTAAGGCTTTGGGGAGGTACCTGGTAGGTTCATTGATAATTTGTGTGAGGTTGAGGGCATCAAGTTTAGATTGTAGGATGGCTGGGGTGTTAAGCATGTTCCAGTTTAGGCACAAGCTCTGAAGATAGATGGGGGGCAATCAGTTCACATATGGTGTCCAGAGCACAGCTGGGGGCAGAGGGTGGTCTATAGCAGGTGGCAACGGTGAGAGACTTGTTTTTAGAGAGGTGGATTGTTAAAAGTAGAAGTTCAAATTGTTTGGGTACAGACCTGGATAGTAGGACAGAACTCTGCAGGCTATCTTTGCAGTAGATTGCAACACCGCCCCCTTTGGCAGTTCTATCTTGTCTGAAAATGTTGTAGTTTGGAATTAAAATGTCTGAATTTTTGGTGGTCTTCCTAAGCCAGGATTCAGACACAGCTAGAACATCCGGGTTGGCAGAGTGTGCTAAAGCAGTGAATAGATCCAACTTAGGGAGGAGGCTTCTAATGTTAACATGCATGAAACCAAGGCTATTACGGTTACAGAAGTTGTCAAAAGAGAGCGCCTGGGGAATAGGAGTGGAGCTAGGCACTGCAGGGCCTGGATTCACCTCTACATCGCCAGAGGAACAGAGTAGGAGTAGAATAAGGGTGCGGCTAAAAGCAATAAGAATTGGTCGTTTAGAACGTCTGGAACAGAGAGTAAAAGGAGGTTTCTGGGGGCGATAAAATAGCATCAAGGTATAATGTACAGACAAAGGTAAGGTAGGATGTGAATACAGTGGAGGTTAACCTAGGTATTGAGTGATGAAGAGAGAGATATTGTCTCTAGAAACATAATTGAAACCAAGAGATGTCATTGCATGTGTGGGTGGTGGAACTAATAGGTTGGATAAGGTATAATGAGCAGGACTAGAGGCTCTACAGTGAAATAAGCCAATAAACACTAACCAGAACAGCAATGGACAAGGCATATTGACATTAAGGAGAGGCATGCTCAGTCGAGTGATCAAAAGGGTCCAGTGAGTGGAGAGGTTGGTTGGGGGTCACGGCGATTTAGACAGCTAAATCGGTAGCAAGCTAGCATAGGAGTAAGCTAGCATAGAATGGAGGTCTGTTATTAGCCAACTCTTGCATTCCGTCAGTAGATTAGTGGGTTTCCGTGTGGTAGATGGGATTAATCCAAATCACACAACAACAACAAAAATAAAAACAATAGATATAGTTATAGAGGCCCAAGAAGAAAAATAAATAAATAAATAAATAAATAAAAATAGAAATGGCCGCCCTCCGGGGGTTTTCACACACGAGAGTGTCAAGGGTTTGCCGAGAATGGTGCAATAAACAGAAAACATTCATTCGGTGGAAGTCCCGGAGCGAAAACAGCTTGTCGAAGGAAAATGGCAAGAATAGGGCAAGTTAAGAGGCGGGCCACAAACAGATCAATAATGGCGTAGTACAGCAGTGATGTGCAGAATGGCATCTCGGAACGAACAAATGGTCGATCCTTGTCGGATGGGCTATTGCAGCAGATGACCACACCGGGTTCATCTCCTATCAGCTAAAAACAAGAAGAAGCGGCTCTAGTCGGCACACGATCACTAACACTGGACATTTGAGGAGTGGAAAAACATTGCCTGGAACATGACTGCGAGTTCAGTTCACTTGAGTGGCTTGCACAGTCCCCAGACCTCAAACCAATTGAGCATCTTTGGGATGAGATGGAATGAGCTGTTCACAGCATGAATGTACCGCCGTCCAATCTGTAGCAACTGAGTGATGCCATCGCATTAGCATGGACCAACATCCCTGTGGAATGTTTCCGACATCTTGTAGAATTCCCAGAAGAATCGGGCTGTTCTGGAGGCATGGGAAGTCCGACCCGGTCCTAGATGGGTGTACCTAAATAAATTTGCAGGTGAATGTAAAGACGCACAAATTAAAATGTACACACACCAAATTAACTGCGTACTCATACATGAAGACATAGTTTGGTTCACCAAACTACCAAACCAAATTGAAATGTAGACACATACACTCGGGTAACACTTTACTTGATTGGTTTCATAGAAGGTTTCATGAATGCCATTCATGACATCAGTGAAATGGAATTTTCTAAATAAAAGTTGTAATGGAACACATCTTTACTTAGGCCAGGATTCAAGCACCCCTTTTCGGCTATTCACCATTTAAAGGCAATGTTACCCCTGTCGCGAAGATTGCATTGAGTAAATGCTGCAGATTCTTTAAACGTCAACCTGTTTTTATTACCAGTTATTTTATATTAGAAATATCTGGTGTTTGAGCTGGATGGTTGCTGGTGTTAAAAAATATATAGATAATAAATAAAACTAGGCAAGTCAGTTAAGAACAAATTCTTATTTACAATGACAGCCTACACCGGCCAAACCTGGATGACGCCAATTGTGCGTCGCCCTATTGGACTCCCAATCATGGCCGGTTGTGATACAGCCTGGATTTTAACCACAGTGTCTGTAGTGACGCCTCTAGCACTGAGATGCAGTTCCTTGGACTGCTGCGCCACTCGGGAGCCCACTTACTGACTGGTTTATTTCTGTGCAGAACTAGCTGACTAAATCCAACTCCACGATTTACGATGGAGTTGAGCGGCGACTGGTGTGGGCGGACTAGAGTTCTGACATCACACAAATTATATTTTTATCAAAAACAATGAATTATAGCACCCAAAGGATACCTCTGATGACATTTATTAGGGGTTTAGCAGCGAAGCTCGTGAAAGCTATTATATTTGTTGACTATTATTATTCCTCTTCTTTACAAATGTGGATACATAGATGTACCAAATTTGGTGCTGCTCGGTCCAGCGGTCCTGGAGAAGAAGACGTTTTAAAGTGGTCAACATCATTAAAAATGGTCCATAAAACCTGAAAAGCATATTATATTGCATGAGCAGCTTGATTTTGTGTTCTGATATTTGGCAAGCTTAGTAAACAGTACAAATATAACTCGTCCTAGGACAATTTGTGCAATTTTTCCTGATGGTGACACAGTGGACACACATCTGAACCCCGGAATAGCTGCTTGCAGCTTTAATTATGAAATGTTTTTACTCTGTGTCAAAACAATGACATGGACATCCCCTTGTACTTAAAAATTGCACACGCCTCTCCCCTCATTGAATTGACCAACAATTATGATTACAACCTCAAATAACAATAACTGTAGCGACCCTGTGTTTATGAACGTGGAGATCGACTTTACCACTTGCATGGACAAGCTCACTTTCATTAAACTTGTTGGGGTTTGTAACAGATGTCTCTTTCCATTCATCAAATGACCAGTTTGGATGCTGGAATTAGTAGAGTTGATGAACATGCACAGGTAGCCTACAGGATACTTTTTAAGTAGCCTAATCAGATTTAAAACATTGTGACTGGTTGTGTTGGTGCCACATCTAAAACAAGATCAATAGGGGAGCTTTTTGAGCTGCGTTTCTCATGTCTTCACTGTTCTTTAATGCGCAACGACGCACCTGTCCTCTCCGCTGCCTATCAGCTATTCCTCTATGTTCTGGTGGATTTATATTGAAAATTGGTGCAGATTTGAATGATTTTAGTTGTGGTATGATTGGTTGTTTGCTTATTGTAGATCTGGACAAACAATCCACCTACCACTATTGTCACTGAATGGTGGAAAGAGGACAGGATTAGGCAGACTAGTAGACTATATTGACCTGTGGTTTCGTAAGCGCGTGGAAAAGCCTAGTGCATACGGGAAGTACCAAAACACCTTAATAGTGCAAGCAGATGAGGACATTTTGGCTATGGCGCCGACAGAGATGGCTGCCTCGCTTCGCGTTCCTAGGAAACTATGCAGTTTTTTGTTTTTTTACGTGTTATTTCTTACATTGGTACTTCAGGTCATCTTAGGTTTCATTACATACAGTCGAGAAGACCTACTGAATATAAGAGCAGCGTCAACTCACCATCAGTACGACCAAGAATATGACTTTCGCGAAGCAGATCCTGTGTTCTGCCTTTTCACCCAGGACAATGGATCCCAGCCGGCGACCCAAAAAACTTTGTAAAAGAGGGAAACGAAGCGGTCTTCTGGTCAGACTCCGGAGACGGGCACATCGCGCACCACTCCCTAGCATACTTCTTGCCAATGTCCAGTCTCTTGACAACAAGGTTGATGAAATCCGAGCAAGGGTAGCATTCCAGAGGGACATCAGAGACTGTAACGTTCTTTGCTTCACGGAAACATAGCGTCTCTCCAGTGAGCCATCGGAGTCGGTGCAGCCAGCTGGTTTCTCCCCGCATTGCGCAGACAGAAACAAACATCTTTCTGGTAAGAAGAGGGGCGGGGGCGTATGCTTCATGGTTAATGTGACGTGGTGTGATCATAACAACATACAGGTACTCAAGTCCTTCTGTTCACCTTATTTAGAATTCCTCACAATCAAATGTCGACCGCATTATCTACCAAGGGAATTCTCTTCGATTATAATCACAGCCGTATATATTCCCCCCCAAGCAGACACATCGATGGCTCTGAACAAACTTTATTTGACTCTTTGCAAACTGGAATCCACATATCCTGAGGCTGCATTCATTGTAGCTGGGGATTTTAACAAGGCTAATCTGAAAACAAGACTCCCTAAATTCTATCAGCATATCGATTGCGCAACCAGGGCTGGCAAAACCTTGGATCAGTGCTATTCTAACTTCCGCGACGCATATAAGGCCCTCTCCCGCTCTCCTTTCGGAAAAGCTGACCACGACTCCATTTTGTTGCTCCCTGCCTACAAACAGAAACTAAAACAAGAAGCTCCCGCGCTGAGGTCTGTTCAACGCTTGTCCGACCAATCTGATTCCACACTCCAAGACTGCTTCCATCACGTGGACTGGGATATGTTTCGTATTGCGTCAGACAACAACATTGACGAATACGCTGATTCGGTGAGCAAGTTCATTAAAACGTGCGTTGAAGATGTCGTTCCCATAGCAACGATTAAAACATTCCCAAACCAGAAACCGTGGATTGATGGCAGCATTTGCGTGAAACTGAAAGCGCGAACCACTGCTTTTAATCAGGGCAAGGTGACCGGAAACATGACCGAATACAAACAGTGTAGCTATTCCCTCCGCAAGGCAATCAAACAAGCTAAGTGTCAATATAGAGACAAAGTAGAATCGCAATTCAAAGGCTCAGACACGAGGTATGTGGCAGGGTCTACAGTCAATCACGGATTACAAAAGAAAACCAGCCCAGTCACGGACCAGGATGCCTTGCTCCCAGGCAGACTAAATAACTTTTTTGCCCGCTTTGAGGACAATACAGTGCCACTGACACGGCCCGCAACCAAAACATGCGGACTCTCCTATACTGCAGCCGAGGTGAGTAAAACATTTAAACGTGTTAACCCTCGCAAGGCTGCAGGCCCAGACGGCATCCCCAGGCGCGCCCTCAGAGCATGCGCAGACCAGCTGGCTGGTGTGTTTACGGACATATTCAATCAATCCCTATCCCAGTCTGCTGTTCCCACATGCTTCAAGAGGGCCACCATTGTTCCTGTTCCCAAGAAAGCTAAGGTAACTGAGCTAAACGACTACCGCCCCGTAGCACTCACTTCCGTCATCATGAAGTGCTTTGAGAGACTAGTCAAGGACCATATCACCTCCACCCTACCTGACACCCTAGACCCACTCCAATTTGCTTACCGCCCAAATAGGTCCACAGACGACGCAATCTCAACCACACTACACACTGCCCTAACCCATCTGGACAAGAGGAATACCTATGTGAGAATGCTGTTCATCGACTACAGCTCAGCATTTAACACCATAGTACCCTCCAAACTCGTCATCAAGCTCGAGACCCTGGGTCTCAACCCCGCCCTGTGCAACTGGGTACTGGACTTCCTGACGGGCCGCCCCCAGGTGGTGAGGGTAGGTAACAACATCTCCACCCTGCTGATCCTCAACACTGGGGCCCCACAAGGGTGCGTTCTGAGCCCTCTCCTGTACTCCCTGTTCACCCACGACTGCGTGGCCACGCACGCCTCCAACTCAATCATCAAGTTTGCGGACGACACAACAGTGGTAGGCTTGATTACCAACAACGACGAGACGGCCTACAGGGAGGAGGTGAGGGCCCTCGGAGTGTGGTGTCAGGAAAATAACCTCACACTCAACGTCAACAAAACTAAGGAGATGATTGTGGACTTCAGGAAACAGCAGAGGGAACACCCCCCTATCCACATCGATGGAACAGTAGTGGAGAGGTTAGTAAGTTTTAAGTTCCTCGGCGTACACATCACAGACAAACTGAATTGGTCCACCCACACAGACAGCATCGTGAAGAAGGCGCAGCAGCGCCTCTTCAACCTCAGGAGGCTGAAGAAATTCGGCTTGTCACCAAAAGCACTCACAAACTTCTACAGATGCACAATCGAGAGCATCCTGTCGGGCTGTATCACCGCCTGGTACGGCAACTGCTCCGCCCACAACCGTAAGGCTCTCCAGAGGGTAGTGAGGACCGCACAACGCATCACCGGGGGCAAACTACCTGCCCTCCAGGACACCTACACCACCCGATGTCACAGGAAGGCCATAAAGCTCATCAAGGACAACAACCACCCGAGCCACTGCCTGTTCACCCCGCTATCATCCAGAAGGCGAGGTTAGTACAGGTGCATCAAAGCTGGGACCGAGAGACTGAAAAACAGCTTCTATCTCAAGGCCATCAGACTGTTAAACAGCCACCACTAACATTGAGTGGCTGCTGCCAACACACTGACTCAACTCCAGCCACTTTAATAATGGGAATTGATGTAAAATGTATCACTAGCCACTTTAAACAATGCTACTTGAATAATGTAGGGTATGTAAACATATTATCTCATGTCTACGTATATACTGTACTCTATATCATCTACTGCATCTTTATTCAATACATGTATCACTAGCCACTTTTAACTATGCCACTTTGTTTACATACTCATCTCATATGTATATACTGTACTCGATACCATCTACTGCATCTTGCCTATGCCGTTCTGTACCATCACGCATTCACATATCTTTATGTTCATATTGTTTATCCCCTTACACTTGTGTATAAGGTAGTAGTTTTGGAATTGTTAGTTAGATTACTCGTTGGTTATTACTGCATTGTCGGAACTAGAAGCACAAGCATTTCGCTACACTCGCAGTAACATCTGCTAACCATGTGTATGTGACAAATAAAATTTGATTTGATTTGAAATGTGTGTATATAGTAAAACCAGGGGAAAAAACACATTACCCTCCCCTGTGTCCAATAAAAAAAACACAACCCTCCCCAAAGCAAAAAAATAAAAGTTTATCAACCCTCTATTCTCTCCTACCCCAGTAAATGTCAAACTATCCCTTAAAGGACACAGCTGGAGATATACATCCTGTTCAATGTTTTATTACGTTAACCGGCAAGTTATTACATGAACCGTTGTTACAAGCATGGTTCAGTTTGGGTTGGCACAATAGTGTGAACGGTTTTTCATAAGCTGTCTTGAACACTATCCAGACATTTCCTGACAAACAGCAACAAACACCAATGTCAGGGTTTTGTTTTGCTCAGCGTTCGCGGTTCTCTTTTATGCTGATATTGACAGCGTAGCTGTGTCTGTGTTTGTTGTGGCTGCAGATCAGCAGGCTTGCGTCATGTCAGCATTATCCTGCTGCTAAATGCTGCCATAGTGAAGAGGTCTTGTGTAGCCTCCTGGTGAGAACACACCGTTTTCCTTATCTGCCTCTGGTGACCTTCATCTAGCTTGAAATATGGCACCCTTTTCTATTGCAGATGGAAGAAAAACATATTTTTTTACTGTCTGTCTGTCTGTCTGAATCCCCTTATCTGAGCATTTCTCACAACCTACTCCCCTCATGGTTCCTGTGTGTTATCCCCCCAAAATCTCCTGGAAATGATTTTACAGCAGTTTTGGATCTCTTAATTACAATACCACTATAGCATCCAGTATCAAGCTACAGAGGTTTCCACTACAGTAATGTGGATTCCTCCCTAAGAAATAAACTTACACTGAAGGTCTGCCCCGGCATAAAGCTACAGTAAACTTGGTTAACACGAGGGAGGTTCTCCTCAATGGGTTTATCAGACGTTTAGGAGCTTAACTTTAGCCCTGTCAATCATTCCAGTGGAGGATATTTTGTACTGTACTTTGCTCTCCACTGCTGCAGGCTACAGACCTTTTTTTAGATGTTGGTGTATAGATTTTAATATGGTCATTTCAAACACTTTGTCACCTTAAATGAATATGCAACCTGCGTGTGAATGTTTAAAAATTTAAGCCACTTTTATCCATTTTCTCTTAAGATAAAATGTCAAATGGCATAACATACAACTTTGGACTGAAAAGTAACATCAGCAAACCAGACCATGGATTCTAGTATTGCAGATACATGTATCTACAGGATGTGTATCTCCAGCTGTGTCCTTTTTAGGAAAGTGATACATGAGGGTATTCAGGGCCGGAAACAGGTGTTATTGCGAATTATTTGTAGACTGGAAGGGTGAACACCATGTAGGTTGCATCTGTGGACATGTTGATTGGTAAACTCCTGCAATGGAAGTGAGATGTTCTGTTTTACATCCACAGAAGCTTGTGGATCCATCTGGAAAGAGGGGGGCTTAAATGCTTTAAAGCATGAATGGAAGGACTAATGCACTTTTACAGATCTATGCGGTTGTTGCTTGTATAGTATTTTCCCATTTGTTGTTCCAAGCACACGCCTTCCCAGCAGCCCCGGCAGTGTTTGATAGGGCCAGTCGTTCTGGGTTACAGCGACGCCACTGATAAATGAGCCAGTCAGGCGGTGGGAGGGGTTGAATGAGGCTGATAATTGTTTAGGCAACAAGGAAGGACTGTGATTGACGACCTACTAGGGCTGGGTGATATATTCAAGTTTGTTTTAGCGCGATATGGAAAATGCCTGTATCGCAATAATCGAGGTTCTGTTATAACGTAACGTTTTACAAATGCAGCATCTCACTGTCTCTGTCAGCCCAATGTCGAATCATGTCCCAATCGCGTGCCAACACATGCACAGAGGTTATCCACCAATCACAGCCCTAGACAGCCTTTCACAAGAAAAGTTTGAGGTGGAAGGAGAATGGATGCATTGACCATTACATGGCGAAATACAGTGGGGAGAACAACTATTTGATACACTGCCGATTTTGCAGGTTTTCCTACTTACAAAGCATGTAGAGGTCTGTAATTTTTATCATAGGTACACTTCAACTGTGAGAGACGGAATCTAAAAAAAAATCCAGAAAATCACATTGTATGATTTTTAAGTAATTACTTTGCATTTTATTGCATGACATAAGTATTTGATACATCAGAAAAGCAGAACTTAATATTTGGTACAGAAACCTTTGTTTGCAATTAGAGATCATACGTTTCCTGTAGTTCTTGACAAGGTTTGTACACACTGCAGCAGGGATTTTGGCCCACTCCTCCATACAGACCTTCTCCAGATCCTTCAGGTTTCGGGGCTGTCGCTGGGCAATAGGACTTTCAGCTCCCTCCAAAGATGTTCTATTGGGTTCAGGTCTGGAGACTGGCTAGGCCACTCCAGGACCTTGAGATGCTTCTTACGGAGCCACTCCTTAGTTGCCCTGGCTGTGTGCTTCGGGCCGTTGTCATGCTGGAAGACCCAGCCACGACCCATCTTCAATGCTCTTACTGAGGGAAGAAGGATGTTGGCCAAGATCTCGCGATACATGGCCCCATCCATCCTCCCCTCAATATGGTGCAGTCGTCCTGTCCCCTTTGCAGAAAAGCATCCCCAAATAATGATGTTTCCACCTCCATGCTTCACGTTGGGATGGTGTTCTTGGGGTTGTACTCATCCTTCTTCTTCCTCCAAACACGGCGAGTTGAGTTTAGACCAAAAAGTCCTATTTTTGTCTCATCAGACCACATGACCTTCTCCCATTCCTCCTCTGGATCATCCAGATGGTCATTGGCAAACTTCAGACGGGCCTAGACATGCGCTGGCTTGAGCAGGGGGACCTTGCGTGCACTGCAGGATTTTAATCCATGACGGCGTAGTGTGTTACTAATGGTTTTCTTTGAGACTGTGGTCCCAGGTCTCTTCAGGTCATTGACCAGGTCCTGCTGTGTAGTTCTGGGCTGATCCCTCACCTTCCTCATGATAATTGATGCCCCATGAGGTGAGATCTTGCATGGAGCCCCAGACCGAGGGTGATTGGCCGTCATCTTGAACTTCTTCCATTTTCTAATAATTGCACCAACAGTTGTTGCCTTCTCACCAAGCTGCTTGCCTATTGTCCTGTAGCCCATCCCAGCCTTGTGCAGGTCTACAATTTTATCCCTGATGTCCTTACACAGCACTCTGGTCTTGGCCATTGTGGAGAGGTTGGAGTCTGTTTGAGTGTGTGGACAAGAGTCTTTTATACAGGTAACGAGTTCAAACAGGTGCAGTTAATACAGGTAATGAGTGGAGAACAGGAGGGCATCTTAAAGAAAAACTAACAACTAAAACGAACAGCCTGAATTCTTACTGGTTGGTAGGTGATCAAATACTTATGTCATGCAATAAAAAGCAAATTAATTACTTAAAAGATCATATAATGTGATTTTATGGATTTTTATTTTAGTTTCCGTCTCTCACAGTTGAAGTGTACCTATGATAAAATGTTACAGACCTCTCTCTACATGCTTTGTAAGTAGGAAAACCTGCAAAATCGGCAGTGTATCAAATACTTGTTCTCCCCACTGTATATGGTTTCAGTCTTTACAGTAGAAAAGTCATGCTTTAAAAAGCTGCTAGGTACAGTTGACCACAAATATCAGCTGCCAAGCCGTAGGTATTTAACTGAAGAAGGCCTGCCGCGATTATACACTGCTACCGGCGAAAGAGTCGCAGAGAAGCTGGCTAGTGTTTCTTATTTTTCCACCACAGTCGATCTATGGTCGAGCAGAACGTCAGAGCCGTACCGAAGTTTGACAGTCCACTACATCAATGAACACTGGAAATTGCGAAATGTCTGCCTCCAGACGTCTTACTTCCCCGATGATCATACGGGTGAAGTAATGGCCCAGGATCTCAACGACTCTGGCATCGTGGAAGATGAGCGAAGACCAACAGGTGTACATGACAACTGACAGCAGGAGCAACATGATAAAAACATGGCTCTTGAACAACTGATTGTTGTATTCCCAAAAATGATTATATAAATTACATATTCAAACAGCTAGTGGTCAAACATTACTTAACAATAGAATATACGTGTGGGTGTTATTAATTTGTTTTGCACAAATAGATGTGTGTGTGTGTGTTTGTTTGTTTGTACACACCTCAATTTCTTGTTATTTATATATAAATAAAATCTTGTGACTCTTCGAAACCTCTGAATTTTTTTTATATATTACTTTTAGGCCATATCGCCCAGCCCTATGACCTACAGTATACAATGACAGGGAGAGAAAACACTAGCCTAAATGCATAGGTATACCCAAATGTTAGGATGTAAATAACACTTCTTATTTTAATTAGAAAGGGCCAGACAAAAGGTGTCAAATGTTCAGTAGACAAAATGAAACTACATTGACAGTTTTGCCCCCCACAGCCCCGTCCCCCAATGCACCAGCGACCATCAAATGAACAAAAGAGAAAGACAAAGGAAAATAGAGAGCAAAAATCATGAAAGCAAAGCCAACTGAATATGTTTGAGTGCATGTATGGCACTATTTACATGTGTGTCCATGTATGTGCACGTGTGTGCATTTTGAATGAGAGTGTGTGTGTGTATGCATGTGTTCAAACACCTGCAAGGCTTCAGGCTCAGGCAAACAGGCATTAGCTGTAACGATACTGTCCCTCTGTAATTCAAACTTTCTTTTTATTTTATTTTGACTTTCTTTTTTACTTCTTGCTTCATTGTAGGACAATAAATATGCTATAGAGTTGCCATGGAGCCTAGATTTTACATGGGGATAAGGAAGAAATGCATTCAACTGCCAAGCCTTATCAGTTCTCCCAGGATTTTAAACTGAGTGTTGTTCTTGGACATTAACTTGCAGTTGGTGAATGTAGAGTTGTTGTTTTTTTTAACACAAACGTTATGCAGAAAGTCAAGAAGACTGATGGAATAATGGAAATACAACCAGCGTTGATGTCATGGAAACATTTAAATTAGATTTAAAACATTTATTTGTGAAATGCCATTTGCGATCAGAGCTTATAACAATAGCCCTAGGCCACGCTTGGCTTTCTCCCCTTGGCAGAATGGCGACTCCTGGTATCAACAGTAGCTTCACTGTATTTAGGCTACACTATCAGCTGCACATGCACATTTGCATGTCCTATTGCTCATGCAAAACCCTGCACTGGTTTTCAAGTACTCACTCATGTGTACTGCTTATCAGTTTGGTAGAGAGATACATCAAGCTCCTGTAATTTGGCTGCCAAATGTCCTTCTAATTCTGGGTCACTAGAAACATGAACACATTTGTAAACAATCATGTTGAAGCCTAGCTTAATTAGGAATATGGTTCTGAACAAGGTAGATTAAAAAGTCGACATTCTGAGGTGATATTGTGTTATCTGTACCAAATGAATCTGCCAGTCAGTGTTCAGAATGTCTATTTCTCTAGTCTGTGTATTCTAGCAATGCACTGCTTTTTTTTTCTCTTTGAATTTGAGCAATTGAGTAAATTGCCTTATTCAATGTTGTAATACAGCCGTACTATATGGCGCCACTGATACACTGGCACTTATTTAGAATGGTCTCCTGTACTTTGTTACACAGTGGGGAGAGTGGAGCAGGGAAGACCGAGAGCACCAAGCTGCTGCTCAGACAGATCATGGAGCTGTGCAGAGCCAACTCACAGCTAGAGCAACAGATACTACAGGTAAGACTCTACCATGCGCATACCTACACCAATGCTACCATATTGCAGGAAAGAGCTATGTCATTCGCCATACTATGAGCAACAGAAATTGCCGGGAAGACAGAGGTCTGTTATTATACCAATAACAATGCTGACTTTTATCAGACAAATGACAGTAATAACAAATTGGGTTGGCTGTTGGAGGTATGAGAGACATACTGCAGCTAGACCAGTTTTGACATGTCCCTTCTACAACACTTCAGGATTGCCCTCATACCTCAGTTTAAATCAATATGGACATGGAATTTGCATGATATGAACAGAATGGGACACTCCTCTTATTGCCAATGCCTCAGACATAGTTTGAATAGGAGTTGGATGTTGATCCAAGGCTACTTTGCCAGCTTACTTTCAGAGTATTCAGCAGCAGTAGCACTGATGGACTGATGAATGACGTGTGGTCCCACCTTGACATCATCTTGATATTCACCTCTGTGTGTAGTTGTCACGGTAAATACAGGGCTTGTGACCTGCTCGTAACACTCATTCCGCGTTCAAAACAACTGGGAACTCTGGTCAAATCATGGCGTCCGTGATCTTCAGGTCAGAAAGTCTGAGCTCTAGAAAGAGGCCCAAGTTCCCGAGTTGGATGACCGTTCAAATCTATTTTTCCCAGTCGGAGCTTGTTTTTCCCCCCCAGAGTTCCCAGTTGTTTTGAACGCACTGAAGTCGGAAGTCGAAGATTTCCAAGTTCCCAGTTGTTTTGAACGCGACATCATTCCAACGTCTGTGTGTCAGCCATTTTAGTGAGTCACTCAGTTGAAAAAGGGATGTTTAAGGTCATACTTTGTTCTTTTACGGTCCCACCTTCAGGTTGACGTGTTTTTTTATGGGCGAGAAACAATGAAATGTCACAATTGCGTCAAAGAAAGGGTTTGGCTTTTCTTAAAATAGCCTTGATTGTTGTATTCCTATAGGCCTGCCCACTGCCTGTTCAAAGAATGTAGCAGTGATAAAGAGGTGTGTTCTAGAAGGTATAATAACGTTGAATAGGTTAGGTTACCTAAGTCCCAGCATTCACCATTCTGTACCAACAAACCGAGCACACCATGCACTATGCAGAGACCCACACTTGGGAAATTAACCAATTGGCGTAGACCTCATTTCATTGCACACCACTCGTAGACCGTAGTCTCAGGTTACCTACTATTTACCATGGGTCCAACTGAAACAGCTGAGTCTTGTCAAATGGCAAAACATTACCCAGTAACACAAAAGCATGTTTTTCTAGTTAGATGTGTAGCTGATGAGACTGCACAGTGGAGTGTACCGGTTTGAACTCGCCCAACATGGAATCCCAGTCCAGAAATGCTACACATTGGATTGGCTACATCCAGTTTGACATCGTAGGACATTTTATTTGGTTTGTTTATAAAAAATGAATGGAGGAAACCCTCTAAGTCTGAAGTAAATGAGGAATTATAGAGATACCTAGATAAGACTGTTTTGTCTGGCATGTATTAGCTCAAGGTTCTCTCCAATTTTACAAAAACAAATTCTGGATTCTACTACCGTTTTATGCCTATACAGTGCATTTGGAAAGTATTCAGGCTCCTTGACTTTTTCTACATTGTTACGTTACAGCCTTATTCTAAAATGTATTCAATTGTTTTCTTCCCTTCATCAGTCTACACACAACACCCCCATACTGACAAATCAAAAACAGGTTTTTAGAAGTATCACACTTACATAAGTATTCAGACCCTTTACTTTGTTGAAGGACCTTTGGCAGCAAATACAGCCTCAAGTCTAATTGGGTTTGACGCTACAAGCTTGGCACACCTGTATTTGGGGAGTTTCTCCCATTCTACTCTGCCAATCCTCTCAAGCTCTGGCAGGCTGGATGGGGAGCATCGCTGCACAGCTATTTTCAGGCCTTTCCACAGATGTTCGATCGGGTCCTGAGTGCTCTGGAGCAGGTTTTCATCAAGGATCTCTCTGTACTTTGCTCCGTTCATCTTTCCCTCAATCCTGACTAGTCTCCCAGTCCAAGCCGCTGAAAAACATCCCCACGGCATGATGCTGCCACCCATGCTTCACGGTAGGATGTTGCCACGTTTCCTCCAGATGTGACGCTTGGCATTCAGGCCAAAGAGTTCAATCTTCATTTCATCAGACCAGAGAATCTTGTTTCTTATGGTTGGAGAGTCCTTTAGGTTCCTTCAGGCGGGATGTCGTGCATTTTCCTGAGGGGTAGCTTCCATCTGGCCACTCTTATCATAAAGGCCTTATTGGTGGATTGCTGCAGAGATGGTTGTCCTTCTGGAAGGTTCTCCCATCTCCACAGAGGAACTCTGGAGCTCTGTCAGTGACCATCAGGGTTCTTGGTCACCTCCCTGACCAAGTCCCTTCTCCCCTGATGGCTCAGTTTGTTGGGCAGCCAGCTCTAGGAATGGTGGTTCCAAACCTCTTCCATTTACGAATGATGGAGGCCACTGCGTTCTTGGGGACCTTCAATGCTGCATAAATGTTTTGGTACCCTTCCCCAGATCTGTGCCCTAACACAATCCTGTATGGAAGGGCTATGGAGCATTTACTTCAACCTCTTGGCTTGGTTTTTGATCTGACATACACTGTCAACTGTGGCACATTTTTATATAGACAGGTTTGTGCGCCTTTCCGAATCATGTCCAAAGGGTCTAAATACTTATGTAAATAAGGTATTTCATTTGGATTTTTTTTTTTTTATGTGCAAAAATTTAAACCTGTTTTCTCTGTCATTGTAGGGTATTGTGTGTAGATTGAGGACGTGGTGCCCACATTCTGAAATATGATTTGTCCCCCTCAGTCTTATCATTGGAATGTGGTATAAAACAGGGAGACGGTGTGCTTTAGGACCATGCGGCCGCCTCCGAGTGGTCGGGTAGGCTGTTTTTGGAGTGTGCATCCGACTGGGTAAAAAAAAAAAATAGAATCCCTTCCTCACTTCTGAAACCAAAGTTGCGCCCCTGTTCAGCATGGTTGACCGCTTGAGGGGAAGGGGGCAGGGGAGATGGTCTCTATCTTCTGTTGTATTAACTATGCTGTGTATTCCCCCTCATTCATAGTAGTGTTCAGTGATAGTTGAAAGTGATATAGCATCAATCAAGTGATGCTATGATAACCTTATCTAATGGCTACATATACAGTATTATGTTGTAGGATTGTCATCCATCATGACCAAAGGTTATTATCTGCTTTGATATTGGAGAAGTATGATCTAATGCACACCCCTTTGAAATGTCATTGGACACATGTTGAGGATGGTCCTTTTGAAATAAGATGGTGGTATAGCGCTGTGCTTTTTCTTCGTGTACTACAGTACGGTCCACTGTGTTGCATTGGTTACCAAACTTGTTCTCATTGTGACCGAAATGAAAAGCTTTAGAATTTTCTTGTGACCCACCAAATACACACAACCACGTTTCTGGATTTCTGCCACAACCCAAGAGACACTTCCTTCCTACCATTTTGGAATCTCAAACGGAATATCATAACATCATGGATGTTTTACTTTTCTACCTCTTTTTGACTTCCTCTTGGCTCCCCCACTGTGATGATTACTATGGTAAACACACAGACTTGACCGACACCTCTCTCCGGCCCCTGTTTTCTCACGCCTGTCTCATGGTACGAGAAGTTCTCTGTGGGACACGGGATGAGACTGAGGGCCTCGAGGAAAACTAGGAAGTGTGGGGAAATTCCTCCAGCCTTTCTGGGGAATTGCATCACTGGGACTTGGTGGGAGTGATTGGCTGGCTCCTTGGCTGTGAGCTAGGGTTCAGAGAAAGGCTGTGTTTGACAACACTTTTTATTACACTGATGTTATTTCGGGGTACATGTGGTTGTAGTAGACATGGATTTGATTAGCTTGTATGGCTTAGGTCAGTATTCTGTAATGTACTGTACATTCGCTGGTTATTCTCACAAGTGTTACAGCTGCATGTTCTCTTCAGTCAGGGTGCTGATGAAGTATTCTAGACCTTTTTGGAACAGTGGAAAATGCAGTTCAACTGACCACTAAAAAACAGAGTAAGAATGGAAATATGGGTTTTCAGATATACTGTAGCCACATGTTCAAAGTCACTACTTTTTCTATGCCACGTAATGGTTTGCTTGCGTGTCTGCAGAGTAGGGATAATTGGGAGAGCCAAAGGGGGAGTACAGAGTTCCAGCAGTCAATAAAACATATTTTCCAGAGTTTCACATCTTCCATTTCCCCCTGCTGTTCTGCTGCGGTCTTCTGATGAGTTTGAGACAATCGTAGGTTCACTGAGTCCAAGTAAACATTCATAATGCAAACACTTTTTCATAAATCACTGTTCACACCATACAGTTATGTTTCATTCATTGTACTTAAAGTGCTCCCTGGAACAAGTACATGGTATTGACGATCTCACTTGACTATTCCTAATATGGTACATATTCTACCCTCTCTGACTGTTGTCAACAGTTGGCCTGGTAATTGACGGGATGAGGGAAGTGAGAACTTAGAGGTTAAGAGTGAAATATGTTGAAAGGCTGACAGGAAATCCTGTGTCATTTACTCCTACCTCGGCATGCAATCCCCTCATTGTGGTCACAGCCAGGACATTGGTTTCATTACATGTTTTGCATTATTGTTTAAAAACAAGTATATTGCTCTCGCTGCATTCTTTTATATGTTTGCTAATGTTCATTTGTTAACTTTTGCACACAGGTTGATAAGTCATCACCCCCACATTTTTGATGGTCTGCTAGAGTTCAACACACTGACATGACTTGTAATCTAGTTATATCGAGTTGAAGGCGATGTTACAAAGTGTTTTATAGCTTCAATATGCCATCAGTTTTCCCTGAATAACTGCATTGTATTCCTCGTCCAACTTTCACTTCCTTCATTCTCCTGAGGTGTCTATATATCATTAATTTACACATGAATCCAATGACCTTTTAACTTTAGTATTCATTTCCCCTGGGGAAAACTCTTGACCTTGCTCCTTTGCTATTGTGATATCTTGGTTTCAAAGTACCACATCCTTAACTTTCATGCTCTTTACTAGTCAGGAAACAAGTGAAAGGTTTCACTGGTCATGAATTCTGTATTGTATTGCATCCAGAGAACAATGCTATCATTCTTCCCTTGTTTATCCGATGATACAATCACGTTTTATTGGTCACATACACATGGTTAGCAGATGTTAATGCGAGTGTAGTGATGCTTGTGCTTCTAGTTCCGACTGCAGTAAAAACTAACAAGTAATCTAACAATTTCCCAACAACTACCTAATACACTCCAATCTAGAGAGGTGAATGAGAATAAGTACAGTTGAAGTCGGAAGTTTACATACACTTAGGATAGTCATTAACACTTGTTTTTCAACCACTCCACAAGTTTCTTGTTAACAAACTATAGTTTGGCAAGTCAGTTAGGACATCTACTTTGTGCATGACACAAGTCATTTTAACAATGGTTTACAGACAGTTTATTTCACTTATAATTCACTGTATCACAATTCCAGTGGGTCAGAAGTTTACATACACTAGGTTGACTGTGCCTTTTAAACAGCTTGGAAAATTCCAGAAGATTTCAAGGCTTTAGAAGCTTCTGATAGGCTAATTGACATAATTTGAGTCAATTGGAGGTGTATCCGTGGATGTATTTCAAGGCCTACCTTCAAACTCAGTGCCTCTTTACTTGACATCATGGGAAAATAAAAAATAACCTAGACCTCAGAAATAAAATTGTAAATTGTAGACCTCCACAAGTCTGGTTCATCCTTGGGAGCAATTTCCAAACTCCTGAAGGTACCACGTTCATCTGTACAAACAATAGTACGCAAGTATAAACACCATGGGACCACACAGCTGTCATACCAATCAGGAATTAGACGCGTTCTTTCTCCAAGAGATGAATGTACTTTTGTGCGAAAAGTGCAAATCAATCCCAGAACAACAGCAAGGACCTTGTGAGATGCTGGAGGAAACAGGTCCTATATCGACATAACCTGAAAGGCCGCTCAGCAAGCAAGAAGCCATTGCTCCAAAACCGCCATTAAAAAAGCCAGAGTACGGTTTACAACTGCACATGGGGACAAAGATCGTACTTTTTGGAGAAATGTCCTCTGGTCTGATGAAACAAAAATAGAACTGTTTGACCGTAATGACCATCATTATGTTTGGAGGAAAAAGGGGGAGGCTTGCAAGCCGACGAACACCATCCCAACTGTGAAGCACGGGGGTGGCAGCATCATGTTGTGGGGGTGCTTTGCAGCAGGAGGGACTGGTGTACTTCGCAAAATAGATGGAATCATGAGGAAAGAAAATTGTGGATATATTGAAGCAACATCTCAAGACATCAGCCAGAAAGTTAAAGCTTGGTTGCAAATGGGTCTTCCAAATGGACAAGGACCCCAAACATACATCCAAAGTTGTGGCAAAATGGTTTAAGGACAACGAAGTCAAGCTATTGGAGTGGCTATCACAAAGCCCTGACCTCAATCCTACAGAAAATTTGTGGGCAGAACTGAAAAAGTGTGTGCGAGCAAGGAGGCCTACAAACCTGACTCAGCTACACCAGCTCTGTTAGGAGGAATGGTCCAAAATTCCCCCAACTTATTGTGGGAAGCTTGTGGAAGGCTGCCCGAAACATTTGACCCAAGTTAAACAATTTAACAGGCAATGCTACCAAATACTAATTGAGTGTATGAAAACTTCTGACCCACTGGGAATGTGATGAAAGAAATAAAAGCTGAAATAAGTTATTCTCTATTTTCTATTTTGACATTTCAAATTCTTAAAATAAAGTGGTGATCCTGACTCACCCCTGGACAGGGATTTTTTACAATGATTAAATGTCAGGAATATGAGAAACTGAGTTTAAATGTATTTGGCTAAGGTGTATGTAAACTTCCGACTTCAACTGTACAGTCGTGCCCAAAAGTTTTGAGAATGTCACACATATTAATATTCACAAAGTCTGCTGCCTCAGTTTGTATGATGGCAATTTGCATATACTCCAGAATGTTATGAAGAGTGATCAGATGAATTGCAAAGTCCCTCTTTGCCATGCAAATGAACTGAATACCCCAAAAACATTTCCACGGCATTTCAGCCCTGCCACAAAAGGACGAGCTGACATGTCAGTGATTCTCTCGTTAACACAGGTGTGAGTGTTGACGAGGACAAGGCTGGAGATCACTCTGTCATGCTGATTTGAGTTTGAATAACAGACTGGAAGCTTCAAAATGAGGGGGGTGCTTGGAATCATTGTTCTTCCTCTGTCAATCATGGTTAACTGCAAGGAAACACGTGCCGTCATCATTGCTTTGCACAAAAAGGGCTTCACAGGCAAGGATATTGCTGCCAGTAAGATTGCACCTAAGTCAACCATTTATCGGATCATCAAGAACTTCAAGGAGAGCGGTTCAGTTGTTGTGAAGAAGGCTTCAGGGCACCCAAGAAAGTCCAGCAAGCGCCAAGACCGTATCCTGAAGTTGATTCAGCTGCGGGATCGGGGCACCACCTGTACAGAGCTTGCTCAGGAATGGCAGCCGGCAGGTGTGAGTGCATCTGCACGCACAGTGAGGCGAAGACTTTTGGAGGATGGTCTGGTGTCAAGAAGGGCAGCAAAGAAGCCACTTCTCTCCAGGAAACACATCAAGGACAGACTGGTATTCTGCAAAATGTACAGGGATTGGACTGTTGAGGACTGGGGTAAAGTAATTTTCTCTGAATCCCCTTTCCGATTGTTTGGGGCATCCAGAAAAAAGCTTGTCCGGAGAAGATGAGGTGGGCGCTACCATCAGTCATGTGTCATGCCAACAGTAAAGCATCCAGAGACCATTCATGTGTGGGGTTGCTTCTCAGCCAAGGGAGTGGGCTCACTCACAGTTTTGCCTAAGAACACAGCCATGAATAAAAAATGGTACCAACACATCCTCCGAGAGCAACTTTTCCCAACCGTCCAGGAACAGTTTAGGTGACGAACAATGCCCTTTCCAGCATGATGGAGCACCTTGCCATAAGGCAAAAGTGATAACTAAGTGGCTCGGGGAACAAAACATTGATATTTTGGGTTCATGGCCAGGAAACTCCCCAGATCTTAATCCCATTGAGAACTTGTGGTCAATCCTCAAGAGGCAGGTGGACAAACAAAACCCCACAAATTCTGACAAACTCCAAGCATTGATTATGCAAGAATGGGCTGCCATCAGTCAGGATGTTGCCCAGAAGTTAATTGACAGCATGCCAAGGCAGATTGCAGAGGTCTTGAAAAAGTAGGGTCAACACTGCAAATATCAACTTCATGTAATTGTCAATAAAAGCCTTTGGCACTTATGAAATGCTTGTAATTATACTTCAGTATCCCATAGTAACATCTGACAATAATATCTAAAGACACTGAAGCAGCAACCTTTTGTGGAAATTAATATTTGTCATTCTCAAAACTTTTGGCCACGACTCTACATGTAAGTAAACTCAGCAAAAAAAGAAACGTCCTCTCACTGTCAACTACGTTTATTTTCAGCAAACAGCTTAACATGTGTAAATATTTGTGTTTACATAAGATTCAACAACTGAGACATAAACTGAACAAGTTCCACAGACATGTGACTAACATAAATGGAATAATGTGTCCCTGTACAAAGGGGGGGTCAAAATCAAAAGTAACAGTCAGTATCTGGTGTGGCCACCAGCTATTGTGTGGCTGTCCTGCTATGTTGTTGTGCCCTATGATGCAGTCAGTTGTTGTGCCCTGCGATAGTGGCTGTCCCGCTATGTTGTAGTGCCCTATGATGCAGTCAGTTGTTGTGCCCTGCGATAGTGGCTGTCCCGCTATGTTGTAGTGCCCTATGATGCAGTCAGTTGTTGTGCCCTGCGATAGTGGCTGTCCCGCTATGTTGTAGTGCCCTATGAAACCGTGTTTAAACCCTTTACAATGAAGATCTGTGAAGTTATTTGGATTTTTTCAAATTATCTTTGAAAGACAGCGTCCTGAAAAATCAAACCAAATCAAATTTATTTATATAGCCCTTCGTACATCAGCTGATATCTCAAAGTGCTGTACAGAAACCCAGCCTAAAACCCCAAACAGCAAGCAATGCAGGTGTAGAAGCACGGTGGCTAGGAAAAACTCCCTAGAAAGGCCAAAACCTAGGAAGAAACCTAGAGAGGAACCAGGCTATGTGGGGTGGCCAGTCCTCTTCTGGCTGTGCCGGGTGGAGATTATAACAAAACATGGTCAAGATGTTCAAATGTTCATAGATGACCAGCATGGTCGAATAATAATAATAATAATAATAATAATAATAATAATAAGGCAGAATAGTTGAAACTGGAGCAGCAGCACAGTCAGGTGGACTGGGGACAGCAAGGAGTCATCATGTCAGGTATTCCTGGGGCATGGTCCTAGGGCTCAGGTCCTCCGAGAGAGAGAAAGAAAGAGAGAATTAGAGAGAGCATATGTGGGATGGCCAGTCCTCTTCTGGCTGTGCCGGGTGGAGATTATAACAGAACATGGCCAAGATGTTCAAATGTTCATAAATGACCAGCATGGTCAAATAATAATAAGGCAGAACAGTTGAAACTGGAGCAGCAGCACAGCCAGGTGGACTGGGGACAGCAAGGAGTCATCATGTCAGGTATTCCTGGGGCATGGTCCTAGGGCTCAGGTCCTCCGAGAGAGAGAAAGAAAGAGAGAATTAGAGAGAGCATATGTGGGATGGCCAGTCCTCTTCTGGCTGTGCCGGGTGGAGATTATAACAGAACATGGCCAAGATGTTCAAATGTTCATAAATGACCAGCATGGTCGAATAATAATAAGGCAGAACAGTTGAAACTGGAGCAGCAGCACAGCCAGGTGGACTGGGGACAGCAAGGAGTCATCATGTCAGGTAGTCCTGGGGCATGGTCCTAGGGCTCAGGTCCTCCGAGAGAGAGAAAGAGAGAAGGAGAGAATTAGAGAACGCACACTTAGATTCACACAGGACACCGAATAGGACAGGAGAAGTACTCCAGATATAACAAACTGACCCTAGCCCCCCGACACATAAACTACTGCAGCATAAATACTGGAGGCTGAGACAGGAGGGGTCAGGAGACACTGTGGCCCACTCCGAGGACACCCCCGGACAGGGCCAAACAGGAAGGATATAACCCCACCCACTTTGCCAAAGCACAGCCCCCACACCACTAGAGGGATATCTTCAACCACCAACTTACCATCCTGAGACAAGGCTGAGTATAGCCCACAAAGACCTCCGCCACGGCACAACCCAAGGGAGGGGGGGCGCCGCCAACCAACCCAGACAGGATGACCACATCAGTGACTCAACCCACTCAGGTGACGCACCCCCTCCAGGGACAGCATGAGAGAGCCCCAGTAAAGCCAGTGACTCAGCCCCTGTAATAGGGTTAGAGGCAGAGAATCCCAGTGGAAAGAGGGGAACCGGCCAGGCAGAGACAGCAAGGGCGGTTCGTTGCTCCAGAGCCTTTAGGGACGTTTACTTCTTTTGCTGAGTTTATATGGATGAGCGATTGCCGAGCTGCATAGGCAAGGTGCAATAGATGTTATAAAATACAGTATATACATCAAATGAAACTTTATTTGTTACATGTGCCAGATTCAACAAGTGTAGACCTTACCGTGAAATGCTTACTTCACAGTAAGGTCTACACTTGTTGTACTTGTAAGATATGTAAACATTATTAAAGTGGCATTTGTTTAAAGTGACTAGTGATCCATTTTATTGAAGTGGCCAGTGATTGTGTCTCAATGTAAGCAGCAGCCTCTCTGTGTTAGTGATGGCTGTTTAACAGTCTGATGGCCTTGAGATAGAAGCTGTATTTCAGTCTCTCGGTCCCAGCTTCGATGCACCTGTACTGACCTCGCCTTCTGGATGGCAGCAGTGTGAATGGGCAGTGGCCCGGGTGGTGGTTGTCCTTGAATAAACCGTGCCCCTCTAATATAGTGTGGTCAGGCACACGGCTAGTGAACTACACAAATGCTGTATACCTCTTGGAAAGTTGCAAATCTATCGATGTCTTGTGATTAGGGCTTGGAAATGTTAAACTCCTGGCTCCATGTAGGATCACCATGATGTAAGCTCTGGTGCTGTACTGATCTTGTGCTGTATGGTATTTCTAGGTGAATCCTCTGCTGGAGGCCTTTGGCAATGCCCAGACTGTGATGAATGACAACAGCAGTCGCTTCGGGAAGTACATTCAGCTGCGCTTCCACAACTCCTCAGGTGGGTGGGGGGGTGGGGGTGTGTATTCATCTATTGTGTGTACTTATGTTCATATTTGTTTATTTATACACTAAATGTATGTGGTGATTGCATTGATACGACAGACATGTAGCATGACTTGATCCTGTGTGTGTCCTTGTGTGTGGTGCTGTGCTCTTAACAGTAAAAGGAGCTAAGATCAACGAGTACCTCCTGGAGAAGTCTCGTGTGGTCCACCAGGATGAGGGCGAGAGAAACTTCCATATCTTCTACTGCATGCTGGCGGGCATCTCCCCGGAGGACAAAGACATGTATGGACTCCTGGACCCCACGCAGTACAGGTGGGTCCACTGTGATGTTATCATTCTGCAACGTTTCCTCCACAGGTAGTGATGACTCTGTGGGTGTGGTCTGGGAAGTTAGACATTTCCACAGAGTCATAGGGTCACACTGTAATAATTTAATTTTTTTATGTTTCTGACATAAACCAAGGTTTTTGTTTTGGAACTCTGATATCTAGTCTTAATGTTCCTTCCTGCCTTTTTTGGTTCTTATGGCTTATACAAATAGCGACCACATATAGTTCTCAGTGTTGTTCAGTATGTGTATGCTACTTGTATTTCACTTCTTCTTGACAGTTGAACAGGCCTAGGCCTGGAGTGAAATGCTAGTTATTTAAACAATGTGGTGTTTGTAGTGCGCTATGATGCAGTCAGTTGCTGTGCCCTACGATAGTGGCTACCCTGCTATGTTGTAGTGCCCTATGATGCAGTCAGTTGTTGTGCCCTGCGATAGTGGCTGTCCAGCTATGTTGTAGTGCCCTATGATACAGTGCAGCAATGTAGAAGCCTCAAAGTGTTTGTCAATCAGATATGCATTATGCGTTGACCGTTATGCCCCCTACATATGTAGCCTGTGTGTGTGTTCTGTGCTCACTCATCAGATCTGTATAAATGTGTTTCTGTGGCTGTGTCTGTCAGGTATCTGAATGGGCGGTACGGCTCTGAGGACATAGTGAGGAAATGGGGGGAGAAGTACAGTGAAGTGTGTAACGCAATGGACATGGTGGGATTTCAGGAACAGGTAAGACTTCTCTGAAACTCTTTCTCATCCATCCGTTTGCAGTATGTCAGCCATGAGGGCAACATCTGAATCTGATTGATTGTACTTTGTTGGACTAATTGGTTGATTGACTGATAAACAAATTGTTAGATGTTATTAACCAGTTGATAAATGACCAATTGATTGACTGACAGATGGACTGATTGTATATATGTATATGTTGTGTCATCAGGAGAAGGTAGACATGATGACTATCCTGGCAGGGATCCTGTCTTTGGGAAACATCATGTTTGAGCCCACAGAGACCGACGTGCTCAGGGTCACTGGCAAGTCTATGGGCTGGCTCAAAGCCACAGCTGTGAGTCTACATCCTCCTCCACTCCTTCTTTGCCATTCTTTCTTTTGCTCTCAAGGAAATGGCTAGTCTGGCAGTATCAATTATTACGAACGTGAGAGGATGGTACTGCCAAACCAATAGATTCATGAATAAGCTAATTAAAATGGGTGGCTACAGAGTATATTTTGGGTTCTCGAGTGGGCCAGCGGTCTAAGGCACTGCATCTCAGTGCAAGAGTTGTCACTACAGACCCTGGTTTGATTCCAGGCTGTAACACAACCGGCCAGGATTGGGAGTCCCATAGGGCGGCGCACAATTAGCTCAGCGTCGTTAGGGTTTGTCCAGGGAAGGCCGTCATTGTAAATAAGAATTTGTTCTTAACTGACTTGCCTAGTTAAATAAAATAAACATTTAATTCCATTTGGCCTCGTTTAGTAGCAGCTTCTGTTAACATATGCAGTTTACTTATTGACCTATTGGTGTTTTCTAAGATTACAGTAGGCATTTTTGACCTTTTCCTCCATAAATGTTCATCAGTGGTATTGACATAGCAAAATATTAACTACAAGAACAGTTCCAATCAACAGTTTACAGTAGAAGAGTCATCTGATAGTGGTTTATGCAGCAGAAGGAAGGGGTCCAACGACTAAGCTAGGGGAAGAAACTGTTGATTATCAGTCCTGAGCATACATGGTAAAAAAACAAACAAGGGGATTTTTGAGGCAATCACTACAGTACTTTCTTTACAAAATCACCTCTGACCTTTATAACATGGGCAGCTGCTGGCTCATGGAGACAGTTTTGACACTTTGTGTGTTCTTTTCAACTAGTTTGTGTGTCCATGATATTTAAACGTTCTGCTGCGTCTGTTCGTTTGCGTATGCATAGATCCACATGCTATTTAAACAGGTGTGTGTGCGTGCCTTCAATTTAAACAGGTGAATGATTGCACCCTGCTCCGCTGTCCCTCTTGATTAGCAGCCCTCCCAGGCCGGCAGTGGGCTGAGGCAACATCTGGCCAGCTTAGATAAGACACAGGGTCACGAGGGGCTATATTTGGAGTTTAATGGAGAGGTACTGCTCACGATGCTAGGTTAACTTCCACCTGACGCAGGATCAGCTGGTCTTTGCCCAGTTTTCATCGTCATCATTATGAGCAAAACATCTTCACAGATCTGGATACTGAGGGGATTTGGGTTCTAGCAACAGGGGTGATTAGGGCACGCTAGCAACAGGGGTGATTAGGGCACATTAGCAACAGGGGTGATTAGGGCACGCTAGCAACAGGGGTGATTAGGGCACGCTAGCAACAGGGGTGATTAGGGCACGCTAGCAACAGGGGTGATTAGGGCACGCTAGCAACAGGGGTAATTAGGGCACGCTAGCAACAGGGGTGATTAGGGCACGCTAGCAACAGGTGTCTGACCACTGTAATTGCTTCTCCCTTCGTGATCCTAATGCTAAACTGTTGCTAATATAGACAAACACAAAATATTTGGTTCCTGACTGTCCACTGACTATTACTGGGTATCCAGATATGAAGCAAATGTATAGTTTGAGTGAAATATACCTTTTTGGGGGCTAATAGTACAAATCTATAGCATTAGGACTGTTTCCCCTTTTTTAACATTGATTAATTGAAAGTATTGCTGTCTGAGGATGGTCTTTGTTTGATGTTTGGCAGGTTTTTGCATGATAGCATTGCCTAGCAATGCCATGACCTTAGCTTTGCATGTTCAATAGGGCCACGTCTGGGCTAAAAGGGCCTTGGGGCTGGGTTATCTAGGAGCTATTGTGTGTAAGGTTGTGTACTTTGTACACTTTCTGTGCCTATGTTTTTGTGTGTTAATCTGATCATGGAAGTATCCCTTTAACACGTGGATACTGTTTGTCTCTGCGTGCAGTTTGATGGAAGTTGTTGACTGTCATTAACGCTGTTAGCATGCTAGTAGATACCGTAAACTTCCAGTCATTGTGCTAACGCTAGTTAGTATTGGCTTGCGAAACTACCTCTAACTTATTTTATACTGGATGCAGAGACATACAAATGACTCTGGGGAAGTAGATGACGGATCATTAAGGATCATTGACAAAATCCTGAAGTATCCCTTTTAATATTGGTGTGTTTGCCTTCTCAGGGTCAGTTTGGGGTGCAGGAGGAGGAGTTGCTGAGGAGTCTGACCTGTACTCTGTCTGTGACGAGAGGAGAAGCCATCCGCAGGCTGCACAACCAGCAGCAGGCCGAGGGTAAGGAGAAAAGCTCTGGTCCAGGATCCGCTTCCCTTACCACATCACCTTAGCCATTAGAAAGGAGGGCCTGAGTCCGTATTAACCACCATGGATACTAACTGTTGTTGGGCCTCTAGAACCCAGTTTCGTAATTCATTTGGGCTTTCCATGAAACTGGAGAGCACACGGTTTATGTACATTCCTGACCGTGCTAGAACAGTATGAAAGAACATTACAGGATACGGTTTAATACAGTAAATGTACCGTGTCTTACTAATGCCAGCCAATGATGTCCCTAAGATATTTGACAATTTTTTTGTGTTTTCACCCTAATGGTTAAGGTTAGGATTAAGGGAGGGTAAACTGACCACAACTTCCTCCTCGTGTGTTTAAAGAAGGCCCATGTCTGTCTGACCAACCACTGTAAATTGTATTGTATTTATTAAAGATCCTCATTAGTTCCTGCAAAGGCAGCAGCTACTCTTCCTGGGGTCCAGCAACATTAGGCAGTTATATATACAATTAAAAAATATTACATGACATTACATTTCATAGCACATTTAGTGTGTTCCCTCAGGCCACTAATCTACTACCACATATCTACAATACAAAATCCATATGTACGTGTCTTATCATGTGTGTGTCTCTCTTCAGTCTCCGCTGTTCCATATGGTGTTTTTAAAAAAAACTCTGATTCTACTGCTTGCATCAGTTACCTGATGTGGAATAGAGTTCCATGTAGTCATGGTTCTATGTAGTACTGGGCGACTCCCATAGTCTGTTCTGGACTTGGGGATTTTGAAGAGACCTTTTGGTGGTATGTCTCAATCTCACACAAATCATCAAGGAACCCACCAGGTACAACCCTAAATCTGTAAACAAGGGCACCCTCATAGACGTCATCCTGACCAACTGGCCCTCCAAATACACCTCCGCTGTCTTCAACCAGGATCTCAGCGATCACTGCCTCATTGCCTGTATCCGCTACGGATCCGCAGTCAAATGACCACCCCTCATCACTGTCAAACGCTCCCTAAAACACTTCTGTGAGCAGGCCTTTCTAATCGATCTGGCCCGGGTATCCTGGAAGGATATTGACTTCATCCCGTCAGTTGAGGATGCCTGGTCATTCTTTAAAAGTAACTTCCTCACCATTTTAGATAAGCATGCTCCGTTCAAAAAATGCAGAACTAAGAACAGATATAGTCCTTGGTTCACTCCAGACCTGACTGCCCTCAACCAGCACAAAAACATCCTGTGGCGGACTGCAATAGCATCGAATAGTCCCCGCAATATGCAACTGTTCAGGGAAGTCAGGAACCAATACACGCAGTCAGCCAGGAAAGCAAAGGCCAGCTTCTTCAGGCAGAAATTTGCATCCTGTAGCTAACTCCAAAAAGTTCTGGGACACTGTGAAGTCCATGGAGAACAAGAGCACCTCCTCCCAGCTGCCCACTGCACTGAGGCTAGGTAACACGGTCACCACCGATAAATCAATGATTATCGAAAACTTCAACAAGCATTTCTCAACGGCTGGCCATGCCTTCCTCCTGGCTACTCCAACCTCGGCCAACAGCTCCGCCCCCCCCCCCCCCCCCCCCCCCCTGCAGCTACTCGCCCAAGCCTCTCCGGGTTCTCCTTTACCCAAATCCAGATAGCAGATGTTCTGAAAGAGCTGCAAAACCTGGACCCGTACAAATCTGCTGGGCTAGACAATCTGGACCCTCTGTTTCTGAAACTATCCGCCGCCATTGTCGCAACCCCTATTACCAGCCTGTTCAACCTCTCTTTCATATCGTCTGAGATCCCCAAGGATTGGAAAGCTGCCGCAGTCATCCCCTTCTTCAAAGGGGCGGCAGGGTAGCCTAGTGGTTAGAGCGTTGGCCTAGTAACCGAAAGGTTGCAAGTTCATATCCCCGAGCTGACATGGTACAAATCTGTCGTTCTGCCCCTGAACAGGCAGTTAACCCACTGTTCCTAGGCCGTCATTGAAAATAAGAATTTGTTCTTAACTAACTTGCCTAGTTAAATGAAGGTAAAAATAAAAAATTAAATAAAAATAAAAAGGGGGAGACACCCTGGACCCAAACTGTTACAGACCAATACCCATCCTGCCCTGCCTATCTAAGGTCTTCGAAAGCCAAGTCAACAAACAGGTCACTGACCATCTCGAATCCCACCGTACCTTCTCCGCTGTGCAATCTGGTTTCCGAGCTGGTCACGGGTGCACCTCAGCCACGCTCAAGGTACTAAACGATATCATAACCGCCATCGATAAAAGACAGTACTGTGCAGCCGTCTTCATCGACCTTGCCAAGGCTTTCGACTCTGTCAATCACCATATTCTTATCCGCAGACTCAGTAGCCTCGGTTTTTCTGATAACTGCCTTGCCTGGTTCACCAACTACTTTGCAGACAGAGTTCAGTGTGTCAAATCGGAGGGCATGCTGTCCGGTCCTCTGGCAGTCTCTATGGGGGTGCCACAGGGTTCAATTCTCGGGCCGACTCTTTTCTCTGTCTTTTCTCAAGGATGTTGCTCTTGCTACGGGCGATTCCCTGATCCACCTCTACGCAGACGACACCATTCTGTATACTTCCGGCCCGCCCTTGGACACTGTGCTATCTAACCTCCAAACAAGCTTCAATGCCATACAACACTCCTTCCGTGGCCTCCAACTGCTCTTAAACGCTAGTAAAACCAAATGCATGCTTTTCAACCGTTCGCTGCCTGCACCCGCACGCCCGACTAGCATCACCACCCTGGATGGTTCCGACCTAGAATATGTGGACATCTATAAGTGCCTAGGTGTCTGGCTAGACTGTAAACTCTCCTTCCAGACTCATATCAAACATCTCCAATCTAAAATCAAATCTAGAGTCAGCTTTCTATTCCCCAACAAAGCCTCCTTCACTCACGCCGCCAAACTTACCCTAGTAATACTGACTATCCTACCGATCCTCGACTTCGGCGATGTCATCTACAAAATAGCTTCCAATACTCTACTCAGCAAACTGGATGCAGTTTATCACAGTGCCATCCGTTTTGTTACTAAAGCACCTTATACCACCCACCACTGCGACCTGTATGCTCTAGTCGGCTGGCCCTCGCTACATATTCGTCGCCAGACCCACTGGCTCCAGGTCATCTACAAGTCCATGCTAGGTAAAGCTCCGCCTTATCTCAGTTCACTGGTCACGATGGCAACACCCACCCGTAGCACGCGCTCCAGCAGGTGTATCTCACGGATCATCCCTAAAGCCAACACCTCATTTGGCCGCCTTTCGTTTCAGTTGTCTGCTGCCTGTGACTGGAACGAATTGCAAAAATCGCTGAAGTTGGAGACTTTTATCTCCCTCACCAACTTCAAACATCTGCTATCTGAGCAGCTAAACGATCGCTGCAGCTGTACATAGTCAATCGGTAAATAGCCCACCCAATTTTACCTACCTCATCCCCATACTGTTTATATTTATTTACTTTTTTGCTCTTTTGCACACCAATATCTCTACCTGTACATGACCATCTGATCATTTATCACTCCAGTGTTAATCTGCAAAATTGTAATTATTCGCCTACCTCCTCATGCCTTTTGCACACAATGTATATAGACTCTCTTTTTTTTCTACTGTGTTATTGACTTGTTAATTGTTTACTCCATGTGTAACTCTGTGTTGTCTGTTCACACTGCTATGCTTTATCTTGGCCAGGTCGCAGTTGCAAATGAGAACTTGTTCTCAACTAGCCTACCTGGTTAAATAAAGGTGAAATAAAAAATACATTTAAAAAAAGTATGCATGGGTGTCCGAGCTGTGTGCTAGTAGTTCAAGTTCTTACAAAAACAATGAATGATGATGTCAATCCCTCCACTTTGAGCCATTAGAGATGTATTTAAATAAAGAAAAAATGGACATGCATATTATTGTTAGTTCTCCGTGTACATTTAAGGGCCAGTCGTGCTGCCCTCTTCTGAGTCAGTTGTAATTTTCCGATGTCCCTCTTTGTGGCACCTGACCACACGACTGAACAGTCAAGAGCCTTTAGGACCTGCCTTGTTGATATTGTTGTTAAAAAGGCAGAGCAGCACTTTATTATGGACCGACTTCTCCCCATCTTAGCTACTATTGTATCAACATGTTTTGACCATGACAGTTTACAATCCAGGATTACTCCTAGCAGTTTAGTCACCTCAACTTGCTCAATTTCCACATTTATTTATTACAATAGTAGTTGCGGTTTAGTGAATGATTTGTCCCAAATACAATGCTTTTAGTTTTTGAAATATTTAGGACTAACTTATTCCTTGCCACCCATTCCAAAAATAACTACAGCTCTTTAAGTGTTACAGTAATTTCAGTAGCTCATGTGTTGAGTCATCCGCATACATAGATACACTGGCTTTACTCAAGGCCAATGGCGTGTCATTAGTAAAGACTGAAAAAAGTAAGGGGCCTAGACAGCGCCCTGGGGAATTCCTGATTCCACCTGGATTATGTTGGAGTGGCTTCCATTAAAGAACACCCTCTGTGTTCTGTTAGACCGGTAACTCTTTATCCACAATATAGCATGGAGTGTAAAGCCATAACACGTACGTTTTTCCGTCAGAAGACTACGATCGATAATGTCAAAAGCCACACTGAAGTCTAACAGAACAGCCCCCACAATATTTTTTAACATAAATGTGTCTCAGCCAATCAGTAATTTGTCTAATGCCATGCTTGTTGAATGTCCTTCCCTATAAGCATGCTGAAAGTCTGTTGTCAATTTGTTTATAGTAAAATATCATTGTATAAGCATAGTCAAGCATAGTTTTTTCTGAAAGTTTACTAAGGGTTGGTAACAGGCTGGTTGGTTGGCTATTTGAGCTAGTATTTTTGGTTAGCGGATTACTTTTGCTTCGCTCCAGGCCTGACTGCTTTAGCATCAATGGGAAAGAAAAAAATAAACTGAAGCTCAAAATAGAAATACTATTAATCATGTTTTCAAGAGCACTTGACTCTGTTAATATGTTGTTGTTGTGTGTTTATCTACAGATGCCAGGGACTCCATTGCCAAAGTGGCTTATGGGAGAGTATTCGGCTGGATTGTCAGTAAAGTTAACGAACTGCTGGCTCCCAATGTTGACTTTGACGTTGAGCTGAATGAAATAGGTCCGTTTCAAGGGAAACTTTAAATGTAACAAAATTCCACAACTCTTTTTACATTTTCGTCTTCTCAACTAGAGATGATCAATGTCAGATTGACCATTCTATTTTCTTGTTATATAATACAGGTATCCTTGACATTTTCGGGTTTGAGAATTTTGCCGTGAACCGTTTTGAGCAGCTCTGCATCAACCTGGCCAATGAACAGCTGCAGTACTTCTTTAACCACGTAAGTGTAAATATCAGTGCCCTGTCATCTTGGGTCCCTTAGAAGTGATTCTCTATTTAAGTCCCCTAAAATGACAGCCTGTAGGGTTTGTTAGCGTAAGACCCAAACACTTAAAAGAAACACGTGGTCAGCTTCTCTTTATTTAGTATTAGTAGAGGAACAGGAATCCAAACATACTCTGCAATTGGTTCTGCTTTTTGAAATGGCTATAAATGCCTATTAGTGTCTCTTTTTTAAATGTTATGTTTCAGTGGAAGGCTTCAGAAAAACATGTAATTTTAGGTCAGCTGGGCTACAGTACATACAGTGAGCTCCAAAAGTATTGAGACAGTGTTTTTTTTCTTCTTGTTGTTTTGGCTCTGTACTCTAGTACTTTGGATTTAAAATGATACAATGAATATTAGGTTAATGTGCAGACTATCAGCTACCATGATTATGGATATTCCTGAATTAGAAAGTTAAAGGCATAAATATCACCCCCCCCCCCCCCCCCCCCCCCCCCCAAAAAAAAAAAATGCTAACCTCCCCTGTTATTGTATTGGTGAGAGGTTAGCATGTCTTGGGGTTATGATATTTGTGCATCAGTAACTTTCTCACTCATCATTATTCACAATTCATTCAAGATTATTCGTAATCATGGTAGCATTCACATTAATGTAGAAGTGTTTAGAAACATATTCTATTCTTATTTACGATAAGTGTCTCAAATGACACTACATGATTTACCATTCATTTCTATCAGGCACAAAATAATCTGAAACAACCAAAATAAACAGCAAATGCATCCAACAAGTTTGTAGAGTCACAAGATTGATGTTATCATTGTGTGCTAGGAATATGGGACCAAATACTAAACTTTTGATACACATAAGTGAGTTTGTACCAATACCTTAGTCCCCATGTTTTAGGGGACCAATGTACAACAAGTGCTGTAATTTCTAAACAGTTTAACCAATATGGATGAAAATACCCTCAAATTAAAGTGGACATTCTGCACTTTAACCTCATCATCATTATATCATCTTTATTTCAAAGTGCTAGAGTACAGAGCCAAAACAACATGTGTCCCAATACTTTTGGAGCTCACTGTACTGTATGCATGGGATGCTGGAGTTAAAGAGTCTACTTGTACTAGTCACACTGCTGTGGACTACTCTCTGCTAGTAAACATTACAGTTTACCTTTGGGGCCTGTCCATTTGAGCACTGAATACATTTGGTACAAATGCCATAGGAATCTGCTTATGATGATTTACTACTGTCGGATCACTAGATTACTACTGCATAGGGCTTCAGGGCTTCTGTTGGCGTTTTTGTGACTGAAGGCAACACACTATTGAATGTGCTATCTTCTCATGAAACGATTGGACAAAGCAGATTGATCCAATGAAAGATGTTCCCCTGTGACCAAAGCTATTGTGAAAGAAACTGGAAATACCTGCTGTCCTTTTGTTTTTAGTCGTTCATGCGTCTTTGTATGCATTTGTCATCCTGCAGCACATCTTTCTGATGGAGCAGAATGAATACAAGGAAGAGGGCATCGAGTGGGAGACGATCTCCTTCAAAGACAACAAGCCTATCCTGGTAAAAAGACACAGCCTACTTTTTTCCCCCTCATCACTTACAGTAGTACCCCTTTTTTTTTTCCCTCATCACTTACAGTAGTACTCTTTTTCCCCCTCATCACTTACAGTAGTACTCTTTTTCCCCCTCATCACTTACAGTAGTACTCTTTTTCCCCCTCATCACTTACAGTAGTACTCTTTTTCCCCCTCATCACTTACAGTAGTACTCTTTTTCCCCCTCATCACTTACAGTAGTACTCTTTTTCCCCCTCATCACTTACAGTAGTACTCTTTTTCCCCCTCATCACTTACAGTAGTACTCTTTTTTTTCCCCCTCATCACTTACAGTAGTACTCTTTTTCTCTCTGCCTTTTTTGCATCCCCTTTTTACACCCTTTCTCTATCGCATACTTTTTTTGCTCTCCCTTTCACTCTGTTTACCTCCCCCCCTCTCTCAGTAATAACACAGACAGGTTGTGTAAACCCACTGAGTCTGGCAGATATAAAAGAACGCAGACCCCAGGAAGGGGAAATGCTGACGGGGCAGTGTTCAGTCACATGCCAGTAGCTTAATAGGCACTTCAGCTTTCAGCCTGTGGCATCATCCTCTTGTCTATATAGAAGCATCTGGTGTCATTTGGCAGAAAATAGTGTCCCTGTCCATGGCTGAAGGTATGAGTAGAGCCTGTCTGTAAGTTATGGGATAAGATGGACACATTAGGAGTTGTGGGAAGACCTAGAGCGAGTAATGCACAACCTGGATCCACAGGTAATTTGCTGTGTACCCACTCTGTCCTAATGCCTACTGAGCACTATACAACTTCAAGAGCATTTTACAGTGTAGGGGCCCTAGTCAATAAAAACCTGGAAACCTTGTTAACCAATCTTCAGGAAAACAAATGATTCTCCTTGTACTGTGAGAATGTTCTGTTTTAAAGTCATATGAAGTTGTGTATCATGTTTGTTTTACCCAGTTAACAATTGGCTAGATTAACCCAAATATGCATTTTCACAATAGAATGTGTTTGTTTAGGTGTTTTTCCTTGTCTCGTATACAACTAATGTGTGTCTCTCCCACAGGACCTGATCCTTACTAAACCTATTGGCATACTTTCTCTCCTGGACGAGCAGAGTGCCTTTCCTCAGGTACTGTAGTGGTCTCCATACACCCATACATCTCTGTATTAATCAGGGATGGGCTCACTTCCATTTCAATTCCACTCAATTCAGAAAGTACACCAAATTACAGAATTTCATTGTACTTCATTTTACTTCCTGAATTGACTGGAATTGAAATGAAATTGACCCCAACCCTGATATACATTGTTGTGTATTAATTCTAATCTCTTTTCCCTATTTGTCCCCTAAGGCATCAGACAGAGACTTTGTGGACAAGTTGAACAGTAAATTTAAAAGCAGCCCCCACTATGAGGTGGTCCGGAGTCACAGCCCCCTCTTCACTGTGGTTCACTATGCTGGGAAGGTGAGGTTACATACCTCCTTTATAATGCACTATGAGGGGGTCCGGAGTCACAGCCCCCTCTTCACTGTGGTTCACTATGCTGGGAAGGTGAGGTTACATACCTCCTTTATAATGCACTATGAGGGGGTCCGGAGTCACAGCCCCCTCTTCACTGTGGTTCACTATGCTGGGAAGGTGAGGTTACATACCTCCTTTATAATGCACTATGAGGTGGTCCGGAGTCACAGCCCCCTCTTCACTGTGGTTCACTATGCTGGGAAGGTGAGGTTACATACCTCCTTTATAATGCACTATGAGGGGGTCCGGAGTCACAGCCCCCTCTTCACTGTGGTTCACTATGCTGGGAAGGTGAGGTTACATACCTCCTTTATAATGCACTATGAGGGGGTCCGGAGTCACAGCCCCCTCTTCACTGTGGTTCACTATGCTGGGAAGGTGAGGTTACATACCTCCTTTATAATGCACTATGAGGGGGTCCGGAGTCACAGCCCCCTCTTCACTGTGATTCAGTATGCTGGGAAGGTGAGGTTACATACCTCCTTTATAATGCACTATGAGGTGGTCTGGAGTCACAGCCCCCTCTTCACTGTGGTTCACTATGCTGGGAAGGTGAGGTTACATACCCGCCTTTATAATGGTACTTTATAATGCACTATGAGTATTGATATAGGCCATTTATAAGCTATTGTTTAGAACTACACTTATACTACATTATGACTGCATAATAACTCACTGAGTGTGTTTATGAAGCATTGTAGATATGGACTTCAAATGAAGTGTACGTGTTCTGTACTTCCTGTGTCCAGGTCCAGTATAATGGAGGAGGCTTCCTAGAGATGAACAGAGATACCATCCCAGCCAGCATCAGAGACCTCTTCATCAACAGTGTCACCCCTCTACTCAGTGTCCTTTTTGCCGGTCTGAATGTGTCTGTTTTCTACAGCTCTGCGTTTAGCCAGAAAGGAACCAGTCTATGGCTTTGTTTTTATTTCTGATGCAATCTCTTATTTGTCTTTTTGCACAGTGATTTGTTAAACTGTAGCTATTAAATCAGTTGTGTACACATGCTTGACATGAATCAGAGCTGATACACAATGACGTTTGCTGGTTCCCAATGAGAGCTTGTGGACAAATACACCTCTTAGAAAATGATGTAGTACGCATTTATAAATAATACATGCTTACTCTTATCTGAACACACCACCATAACATGTACAGCCTCTGGTTAGTTTGAGCATTGTTCTAGTTTAAAACATTGATCACAGTCTGTCTGGCATCTCATATCTAATATTCATATGATTTATATTTTATGTATCTTCAGCCACAATCTCCAGGACAGGGACCTTGATGCCACGCAAAGCAAAGGTCGGCATTGTAGATCACAAGTCCAGTGATGTTTTTTATTTTTTTATGACAGTTTCTGTAGAATAATTATTGGTAACTAACAGCAAGGCCATATTTTGACCTTTCTTACAGTACAAGTCAGAGACATAAAGTGGATTTTTGGGGGGGGTGTAAAGGATGTTAATATTTTTTTCCTTTAGGTCATGCAAAAGGCAGATGACAACTTTAACTCAACTAGGAAACAGTCAGTGGGGGCCCAGTTTAAGGTAAGATGGAAGTTGACTCTATATAGCACATCTGGCTTTATAAACCTCTTATTTCTGAGCATTTGGTTTCATAATGTCTGAGCACTAAGTATGAACCAAACTGAAAATCCTAAATATGCCTACCTATAGACTGGACTGCTGTAAATTAAAGATGCACAGATAAGTTAGTAATCTCCACAATGTGTATGTGTGTCTTCCTTGCAGCACTCTCTAGCTGTGCTGATGGAGAAGATGTTTGTGGCCAATCCTCACTTTGTTCGCTGCATTAAACCTAACGGCAACAAGCTTCCTGACCAGGTGGACAACAAAAGGGTCATGGACCAGGTGAGAACCAATATATCATATCCTTTCAGATACTGCACTGTTCATATCTACCTTACACTGAAGAATAACCAGGTATCATCCAATGCTTTAGTATTTCCCCTAGCTACTGTAGATGACTTCCTGGGAAGGGTGCACAAGCCTACTGATACAACACCAGTACTTTTGTGCCCTCAACGTTTTAACCCTTTTTCAGAATCATCTATGCTTACAAAAGCTATGTGAACGGTGCATAACTGTCAGTGCTAAAAGTTATATCTATAACACAGTATTGATCCTAAGAGTGAGTGTAGATTGAGTGAACTTCAGCGTCAGGGTTGTGTTCAATAGGCACGAAATGGAAGAAATGGGACTGAACCTATCTGAACTTGACCAATAATAAACGCTTGTTTTCCTTTTCCGTAGCAAAATGTTTTGCTCCGGTGTGTCCTAATGAACATGATTCAGTTCCCAGTATGGCAATCAGGGGTTGACTAAGCAGCAGCAGTAACAGGGTCTAGGTCAGGGCCATAGGGGGCCCGCCCTACCGTACCTCCTTGCCTGTCCAAAAAACATATTGAAATATTGATCTTTATTTGACTGAGACACGCCGACAAAGACTCATCAATCTCAGATAAAGCATCCGAGCCCATCTGTCTCAGTATGTGTAGACCATGCATCTGATTCTGTCTGGACCAAAAGAGTATGGCATGTCATACTATTTCTACATATAATAAGACAGAGGGGTGCTGTTTCGCTCACTAAGATGCTTTCTCCGGTGAGAGTTTCAGCAGAGGGGAAGAGGCGAAGCAAGCGGGTGGGCTCGCTCGCGCCAAAATCTGTCCAGAATATGCCCTGTGTGTTTTTATGGGTATAATATGCAGACCTAAAGCTTGTCGCCTGCGTTCCCGCCTTTGGGACAACGTCTCCTATTGTTAGGCTGGAGACATGAGCATCTTGTCGTTATATACAGAGCTCTGGTTTCAGACTCTTGTGAAAGGAAAGTTGGCAAGTGCACAGTGCACTGTTAGGATAATGGCTTCTCCTAAAGTAAGTTGATGTTTTGCCAAAATTCTATAATTCCTACTGTCTAAATAAAAACATTCAAAGTACTTCCTCCAGAATGTGCTCAGTGGTCTCCTGACAATTCATGTGCCTTCATGGTTTCCTTATGGGCGTTGTTTGCCCTTTTGATTGTTCTTTTATTTTTTTTTAAATGAATCAATTCCCCATTACAAACGTCACCAGTAGGCCCAGTAAATATACTGTTAATCCCCAGTCATTTGGTTAGTCATTTGTTAATGCATGTATTAATTAGTCATTTACTGTTCTCTTTCCCGGAGTGGAAAAATTGTTTGCAAAGTTCACAACCTGCTACGCTTGTGAGAAACACAGTGCCCATTTGGCAATGTATGATTTCTGATTGTCTTAACTCACCGCGTCCACCACTAATAAGCTGAGCTTCTCACAAATGTTTTATTCACCTCACACAGTAACCTCACAACTTAACTTCTTTGAGACTGGGGGGCAGTATTGAGTAGCTTGGATGAAGATGCCCAGAGTAAACTGCCTGCTACTCAGGCCCAGTTGCGAATATATGCATATTATTAGTACATTTGGATAGAAAACACTCTGAAGTTTCTGAAACGGTTTGAATGATGTCTGTGAGTATAACAAAACTCATATGGCAGGCAAAAAACCTGAGGTTTGTAGTTTTTCAAGTCATTGCCTATCGAATATACAGTGTCTATGGGGTCATATTGCACTTCCTAAGGCTTCCACTAGATGTCAACAGTCTTTAGAACCTTGTGTGATGCTTCTACTGTGTGGAGGGGGGAATGAGAGCGTCATGGGTCTGGGTCTGCCAGAGTGCCATGAGCTGACCACGCGCGTTCACGTGAGAGTTAGCTTGCGTTCCATTGCATTTCTACAGACAAAGGAATTCTCCAGTTGAAACATTATTGAAGATTTATGATAAAAACATCCTAAAGATTGATTCTATACTTCGTTTGACATGTTTCTACGGACTGTAACATAACTTTTTGACTTTGTCTGCTCGTGCCTCATGAATTTGGATTACTGGGCTAAACTCGTGAACAAAAAGGAGGTATTTGGACATAAATGATGGACTTTATCGAACAAAACAAACATTTATTGTGGAACTAGGATTCCTTGGAGTGTATTCTGATGAAGATTATCAAAGGTAAGTGAATATTTATAATGCTATTTCTGACTTTGTTGACTCCACAACACGATGGATATCTGTATGGCTTGTTTTGTTGTCTGAGAGCTGTACTCAGATTATTGCATGGTGTGCTTTTTCGGTAAAGGTTTTTTGAAATCTGACAGCGGTTGCATTAAGGAGAAGTGGATCTAAAATTCCATGCATAACACTTTTTATATTTTTTTACCCCCTTTTTCTCCCCAATTTCGTGGTATCCAATTGTTAGTAGCTACTATCTTGTCTCATCGCTACAACTCCCGTACGGGCTCGGGAGAGACGAAGGTCGAAAGTCATGCGTCCTCCGATACACAACCCAACCAAGCCGCACTGCTTCTTAACACAGCGCGCATCCAACCCGGAAGCCAGCCGCAACAATGAGTTGGAGGAAACACCGTGCACCTGGCAACCTTGGTTAGCGTGCACTGCACCCAGCCCGCCACAGGAGTCGCTGGTGCACAATGAGACAAGGATATCCCTACCGGCCAAACCCTCCCTAACCCGGACAACGCTGGGCCAATTGTGCGTCGCCCCACGGACCTCCCAGTTGCGACATAGGCGAACCCAGAGTCTCTGGTGGCACAGCCCTTAACCACTGCGCCACCCGGGTGGCCCTAACACTTGTATCTTTTAGCAATGTTTATTATGAGTATTTCTGTAAATTGATGTGGCTCAAAATCACCGGATGTTTTGGAACTACTGAACGTAACGCGCCAATGTAAACTGAGATTTTTGGATATAAATATTAACTTTATCGAACAAAACAGTCATGTATTGTGTAACATGAACTCCAATGAGTGTCATCTGATGAAGATCATAAAATGAATCACTATCCTTTGATCTCTATTTCTGCTTTTTGTGACTCCTCTCTTTTGGCTGGAAAAATGGCTGTGCTTTTCTGTGACTAAGTACTGACATAACATAATCCTTTGGTGTGTTTTCGTCGTAAAGCCTTTTTGAAATCGTAAACTGTGGCTGGATTTACAACAAGTTTATCTTTGAAATGGTATGAAATACTTGTATGTTTGAGGAATTTTAATTATGGGATTTCTGTTTTGAATTTGGCGCCCTGCACTTTCACTGGCTGTTGTTAAGGTGGGATGCTACCTTCCTGAATATCCTAGAGAGGTTAACATCCTTTGCAAATTGATCAATGTGTCCATATGGCAGATACTGGTGCTCTCGCCTTAGTTGAATTTATATTTTTTTAAATCATTTTACTTTAGATTTGTATGATTAACCACGTGACAATGATTTTGAGAAACGAGAATGTTCTGTGAAAAAATGTGCACGCCTATTTAAATCAAAGGCCCGTCCAACGGATTCATTCTGCTGCCAGCCCTGGGACTAGGTACTAGGTTAGTGGGTCAGTGTGTCTGATGTTCATAGGAAGTGGATTTGGCCCCAGGGGAGGGTTAGTATAGCCCTGATGGCACAATGAAGCCGGTCAATACTCTGCCCTGTCAGTGAACACTGCTGTCTAGTCTGACACCAGGGGTCTTTCTTCCCTCGCCTCTCCTCCTCATCTGTAGTGCTTTTTAATTTGTTTGTCTAGGGCTGAACTGATAAAACAGTACAATGCAGTATTGGCGGGGGGGTGGACAATAGTCAAACTGGAACTATTGTTAATTGATTCCTGTGAATAGTCTGTTAAAGCTGATTTAAGGTCTTTTTCGTTACATGTGTGGGTCATTCCACCAATACGGTGACTTTTGAGATGTGTAACTTGGTAAATAATATTTTTATTTCACAAAATGTTTACATTCTGTCAAAGAGCACATGTTCAACTTCATAAAAAAAACGAATTTCCCATCTCAAGAGGAAAAAAAAAAAAATGGAAGTGCCAAATGTAACAGGGTTGACGTGTTTTAAATGATTAATATATCCCTTTGTGACAGGGGGAATGGAAGCTTGGTGTGTGCAACAGGGAATAATTTGAATGCAAGTTTAAAGCATTTCTAGCCGGTCTGTCTATGGGTAACAGGGTTGACGTGTTTTAAATTATTCATAAATCCCCTTGTGGCAGGGGGAATGGAAGTTTGGTGTGTGCAACAGGGAATGATTTTAAAGCATTTCTAGCCGGTCTGTCTATGGGTAACAGGGTTGACGTGTTTTGCTCGGTCCACTCCGTTTACCTCCACAAAACGCCGGGAAATGACCAAGAAGAGTAGAACCAGCTCACCTGCTTTTACTGTATGATTTATTTAAAAAATAGTTTTACCATATTAAAATGAGAGTTCAGATGTAAATCAATCAATCATCTCATGAAATAAGTAATAATCTTCAGAAATGACTTTGTCAAAGCAACAAAATAACCAAGGCTTTACGATGATGAAACTTGGATACATGTTTTGGTTAAGTGGGTTAAAATCTTCCTGGAAGTGATACAGGGCTTCTTTAAATAAAATAAATAAAATAATTTTAATGGATGTTTTATTAATTTGTTGAATTCTCCATGTGGTCTATATTAAAGGACACTTCATTTAATATAACAGGCTTTTACAATTCAATATTGGTGCTCAATTTCTACTTAAAATATCAAAGGCATGCAAATGGCAGTGTTTTTGTGGCACAACCCATGTATGTTGTTATAGGGGCATAATATACAGATTTTTACAATGTTCATCATTGAGATCTCTGTGCTGTAGATCTATTGCCCTCCATAAGCTAGACTAGTTAAAGACTAGTTCAAGACTAGCCAAAATAGTTAGCCAGGCAGCTCCAGAATGATATCTGTGGTTTGTGTGTTTTAAACAATAATCATCATAACGGTGCATTATGTTACATCGCCACCTGCTGTTCAGCCTTGAGATTGCATTTAGTTTCAAATAAGTCCAGTAGGTCCCTAATATGGCCATCAGTAACACCTGATTCTGTTTGGTCTCTGTGGAACATATTCAAATGTTAACTAAGAATAATTAAATATTTTCCAGCTAAGATACAACGGCCTGCTGGAAACCATCAGGATACGAAGAGATGGCTTCTCCTGGCGACCCTCATTCAAAGAATTTGCTCAGAGGTGTGTGTGTGTGTGTGTGTGTGTGTGAATTTATATATTTTTATCAAACTTTGCATTATTTGTATAATTTGTATTATTTGTATAATAATCTTGACCAACACATAAACTTGTATGCAAGATATTTCTGTACACTGCCGTTTTATTTTCGCTGCACCATTCTCTCAACTCTCTGTCTTCAGATATAACATTCTGCTGATCAAGCCAGATTTACCACTAACCAAGGAAAGGTATGTTTAAAGACACTTGCTCTCATTCCAGCAATTTAAAAAATATGACATACATCAAAGTCCATTTGAGATATTAAACAGATCTTTGTAGCTGTGTTTTGTTACATCTTATCAAATGTAACCTGTGTGGTTTGTGGGTCTTTTTCAGCTGCTTGTCCATCCTCAACACTACTGCGATACATGGCTGGAAGTGTGGGTAAGTCTACAGTAGTTGCTTTTGTTGTGTTAAATTAATTGTCAATCGGTCCTAGAAGACTAACTTACTTACTCCTGAATCGTACTTTTTTATAATATATCCGTTCATCAAAGCATGTCATTCAGGCTATACTCATCAATGTTTCATGCGTTTACGCTAGAGGTAATAGTGTTGATAAGATTTCAGTTTCAAGACATTTAGGTAGCTGCCTCCTAGATTCCAACATTCAATTTCAAGTCTTATAAAACTCAATCAGTCAAGTGAAAATCAGTCTGTCAAAAGCAGCTCATTCTTCAGTTAACAGGTTAGCGTTGTCATTGGCTTCAAATCAAATTGTATTTGTCACATACACATGGTTAGCAGATGTTAATGCGAGTGTAGCGAAATGCTTGTGCTTCTAGTTCCGACAATGCAGTAGTAACCAACGAGTAATCTAACCTAACAATATCACAACAACTACCTTATACACACAAGTGTAAAGAAATGAATAAGGATATGTACATAAAGATATATGAATGAGTGATGGTATAGAACGGCATTGTCAAGATGCAGTAGATGGTATAGAGTACAGTATATACATATGAGATGAGTACTGTAGGGTATGTAAACATTATATTAAGTGGCATAGTTTAAAGTGGCTAGTGATACTTTTTTTTTTTTTACATCAATTCCCATTATTAAAGTGGCTGGAGTTGAGTCAGTATGTTGGCAGCAGCCACTCAATGTTAGTGGTGGCTGTTTAACAGTCTGATGGCCTTGAGATAGAAGCTGTTTTTCAGTCTCTCGGTCCCAGCTTTGATGCACCTGTACTGACCTCGCCTTCTGGATGATAGCGGGGTGAACAGGCAGTGGCTTGTACTGGGAGGTCAGCTCAGGGTTTATATTGAGTAGAGGTCTTTATCTCAGTTACACTCTTTCACCCTCTTGGTCCCCAGCTCCTGCTTTCTACTTCTGTGTTGTTCTTTAGAAATGTCCCAAAGTTATGAATGTGGATTAATGATTACTGGAGTTAAGTGGTAATCTCAATCTTTCTCGACTATAACAGTGCTCTATGCAACAATTCCCCCTGCAAATAGTACTTAATATCTATGAACACTGTTCAAACATTCTCTCTCACTATGGCAGGTCGTCTCGTCTGTTCTTTAAGTACTGGCACCAGGAGGAGTTGTCCAGGCTGTTGGAGAGACTGGGCAAGGCAGCTCTTGTCATCCAGAAAAGTGAGGGTCACTCATCAATAGTATCTGGAACATAGTCTCTCAAATGTCTGTCAAACAGCTTCATTGGCCTCTGTGAAATGTTACTGCTTTTAAACTCAGGCCTGAGGCTAGAAAACCTTGCAGGTAGGTAGATTAGGTAGATGACGTTGACATTGTTGAATCATGTCCCATCATGATGTATTTCAGACATTGCCATCAGCACCTTACTTGGTGTTTTAAGTGCTACCTGCAGTCTTTGTGTTGCAACTCCCCACGACCCTGTAAGATGGATGATAGTTTCCCTGTTATACTGTCTGGTATCTTGATTTCAAGGCCTGTGATGACTGTTGCATCATTTTGTGTCGGAATGTGGTTCTTTACCATGTCATCCAGTAGTAATGTAGTAATCTCTCTTCACTGTATCTCCCCCTCTGGCTCTCTCTCCCCCTCTGGCTCTCTGTTCACATTGTCTCTGTTGCTGTGTTGCTGCAGACTACCTCTCTCTGCGCTACAGGAGGAAGTACCTGTCCCTACTGTTGGAGGTGAGCAGACAGAGGCAGGCTCAGAGAGAGAGGGAGGAGGAGCTAGAGGAGGAGAACAAGAGTAAGTAGAAGGAATATCGCTTTCCTTTTCTCTTTTGCCCTCTCATCTCACTCTTGCTCACCTTCCCTCCAATCCCCCTACTTGTTCTCTTTCTCCCTACCACTGTTCTATTTTTGCTCTTGACCTCTTTACCCCTCAACTCTTTCTATCTCTACCCCTCTACATGCTTGTTGTCAAAGACATTTCTATATGATATCTTGAATATTTCAGCACTGTAAGGATCCTTGTCACTCAACATATGCAGCCCTATTAGTGCTGTATCAACAGTATTGTGTGTGTGTCTCAGGGCCCGTCTCTCCACCCGTGCCCCTACCCAGGAGGAAGAAGCCTCAGCCCCGGCCTCGCTCCATCATGCCCACAGCTGCCCACCTGGCCCCTGTCCCCCGGCCCCGCAACAAACAGTTTGAGGTGGGCCATATTGAAATGAATTTATTTTGGATAACAGACATACAATAAACAATGTGGACCCAGAGGGTATCACTTGAAAGTATTATTTAAAATGCTTGTTTCCAAAGTGGTCCTCGATGGTACATTTCTACACTCAAGACCCTGGTAACCTTTAATTAATTTGAAACAGTGAAAAGTAATTTTCAAAAAGTAATCTCATGTTTAGTCTCTCGATCTCTGGTGCTAGCTAGCCCATAGACAGCATGTTAGTTGAAACCTGCTATTGACTGATCTTGTACCCTTCGACAATCGCCCTCCCACTCTTTCCTCTGACATCCCCTCCTACTCTCTGATGACTAAGGCCTAGATTCAATCAAATCAAGCGTTGGAGTTGTCCAATAGGTGAGCTGCTGCTCTTCATCATTGTCATAAAGCCTAAAGCGTCCCACTCACGTTAGAAGTTCAGAACGGGAAAGTGTAGGCTATATAGAAATAAAGACACTCAAATAAAAAATCATTAAACTAAATAATGAGGATTTCTATCAGCCTAATCGAGGTGTAGATTACATCTCACATTCCAGTGTTCCAACTTGTAAAGAAGGCTGCATGGGATTTCTCTTATTACGATTCCATGTAGCCAATTGCAACGTCCGTTTTAGGTATAATTCTAGGAGCTGCTTATGGATTGGTCAGCTGTAACACAGTTCCGACACCGCCAAAACAACCACTATGCGGATGTTGGCTAATGAGATCTGATTGAATAGAACCCTAAACTGAGCCTTAAACTACCCTAAGATTGACCCTATACGGTTCCCTCGGTCTCTCCCAGGCCACTCCCTTTGACAACCTGGAGGTGCACAGTGAACTGGCTGAGCTGATGGGCCAGGTGGGGGGAGAGGAGCGGGCCAGGGAGAGGAGCGGGCCAGGGAGAGGAGCGGGCCAGGGAGAGGAGCGGGCCAGGGAGAGGAGCAAGAAGAGAAGGGACAACATCCGCTGGTTCAGGGAGACGCAGGCCCGCAAGGTGGTCCGCAACGGTGCCTTCCCCTGCTGGTTCCATGGCATGATAACACGTAGGTCAGTAAGACAGGAGGACACACACACACACAGCATATGTTTTACCATCCTTGTGGGGACCTAAAATTGATTGACATTAAAAATCCTATTTTCCAAACCTTAAACCTAACGCTAATTGTAACCCAAACTCCTAAGCCTGAAATATCCTTTTCCTCATGGGGACCTGTAAAATGTCCCCACGAGGGAGAATTGCCCTTGTTTTACTGTCCAGTACCAACGAGGATAGTAATACACACTTCAGACTTAATTCTGTCAGATTTCAGGGTGGTTTTAAACGCACTGTGTATGTCTCCTCTCCAGACAAGCGGAGGATCTGATGACGGACAAGCCTGTAGGCTGCTTCCTGATTCGTGTAGGACAGAGCCGGGAGGGCTACACACTAACATACAAGTAAGACTACGGATGACAATCTGGATCCAAATGACCTTCCCCTACTGGGTCTTGTTCTCATCACATCACATTAGATCAGTGGTCACCTTGAGGAAGGGTGCAGTTAAGTGTATTTGAAAGGGGTTGATAGACGAGTAGAAACAAGAACAGAAGACAGGGTTGTGTTCAGTAGGCAGTAAACGTTTTGATATAGATTTGGAATGGGGAGGTACTAACTGAACTTGTCCCCATTAGAGGGATTTTTGTTTTTCGTTAAATTGTTTTACTACAGTGTGCTGAAAACGACCCGGCGCTATAGCGTGAGATATAAGACATTAAACCCCTAACTCCTGTTTGCTCCCTCACCCTGTCTGACCGATATGTACCCTTTACCCTCTGTCCTCTCCATCTATCCGATGTCAGGGGGGCAAACCGCTGTAGGCACTACATGATTGAGATGCAGTCCAACGGGAAGTATGTGATCCTGGGGGAGGATAAAGCCCACCCCTCCCTGCCTGACCTGGTGCAGCACCACAGCCGGGTGGGCATCAAGCCCTTCAACGAGCTGCTCACCACCTCCTGTGGACAGGTCAGCAATTGGACCCCTTTAGGGTCTGGCTCCTGTGGAATATACTCACTGTTGGCACAGGCTCTGGCATGACCTGTGTGTAATACTGTACATTAAGAATGGATAATCAAACATTTTATGCACTAATGTTATTCTTTTTGCTGTTCCAGACATGTGACCACAATACAGACTACGAGGACTTGAAGGGCCTGGATCACCTGGCCGTGGTTGACTGCAGGAGCACCGTGTCTGGGGAAGAGGAGGGCGAGTTGAGCCCGGATCAGGTCCACCTGGAGTTCCAGCAGCTCTTCCTGCCTCCGGGGCAGAACCCCGCCCTGGAGGCCCAGAGACCCCCTGTCCTCAGGCGGATATCTGACCGCAGACACCGGGCCGAGGCTGAAGGAGGACCGGAGGCCCTGGGAGGGAAGCTCAGAGATGGGGAGAGAGGAAGAGCGTGGGGAGATGAGCGGGACCGCAAGAGCAGGCCCTTTCCCCGGTTGTATCCTTCCATCCGATTGGCTATGAGGGAGATCCAGCAGATCCAACAGGTGAGAGGAAAGGGAAGATGGTGGATAGATGGGAGACTTAATATGTTCAATGATAAGGTGATTGGACATATAGTTTAGACTTTAATGACCTACGTATTAAAGGGATACTTCAGGATTTTGACAATGAAGCCCATCTACTTCCCTAGAGTCTGATTAACTCGTGGAAACCATTTTTATGTCTCTGCACAGAGATGTGAAAATGCCAAAATCCCGAAGTATCCTTTTAATGCTGGATCCAGTCAGTCATAATTTCTCAGTTTCAGCTAATTTCTCAATAAAATTACACAAACATCTTCTTGGAATGTCAGGGTCTATATAACTGGCTGGGCACATCTGGTCTATTGCTAGAACTGGGTCAGTTACATCTGCGTATAGATGGCAGTCAGTATATGGTGTTAAACCATTAAAATAGCTACACTGTAGGCCTATTCTTTAAAACTTGTCATGACGCAACATACTACTTCATTATTCACTATCAAATGGGCTTTTTGAATTTATACAATGTAGGTTGAACCCTGTCTTTGTTTTCTTTCAACCCAGATCATAGGTTGAACCCTGTCTTTGTTTTCTTCCAACCCAGATCATAGGTTGAACCCTGTCTTTGTTTTCTTCCAACCCAGATCATTTCAGAACCTCAGGGTTGATTTTAGGACCTGTCTTTTATGCTGAACCATGATTTTCTGAATACATAGCCAAACTGATACAATTCATGCTGGAGTACTGTGCCCCGAGTGTTCATTAATCTGCATTAATAAAGAATTGTGGATGCATTTGTGATCTTCTCTGTCTTGTGTCTGCAGCACTTTTCAGATGTCCAGGAACAGAGCCCCGCCGTCTCTCACAGTACACCCAAGCCCTCCTGGAGGAGGACAGGTAGGTCATAGTAGCTACGCGCATACCCCGCCCACCTGACGATCTGTCTTTTTCAGCCGTCTGTTTCCTCTGTGGGGTGCAGAATCCACTTGTCACATAAACCTTGCTGAATTGATTGCTTTCATTTTATGAAAATGAAATGATATCATGTTACGACCGCGGAAATGTTTGTAATGACCTGTCAAACACACCCCGATAATGGCTGAAATGGGCTCAATGGAATGCGTCGTCTTCCCGTTGCATCGAGAAAAATGCTAAAGCTTCGTTGGAGATTTAACACATCTCGACACTTACATCACAAGAAAGAGAAGAAAGAACTTTATTTTGATGGATGTACATTTTTTTCACTAATTTAAAAAAGAAAACAAATTGTACAGTTGAAATATTTACAAACTAGAGGCGCTGAAATAAAAGCAACTGCTGAAAATTAACACAAATTATAGTGATATTGTGTCTGATCTCGCAAACCATGTAAAGTATGTATAGATACGCTTGGCTCTAGATTATGCCTGTTGATTTTCAAGAGGGTATCCTGCTATTGACACTTGTTTAATTATGTAACAGAACGTGACGACAGTAATTAGTGAGGCAGTCTAGGCCGTGCAGGTGGGCCTAAACAGAGCACGGTTTTGGTGGTTGCTGACCTGTTCCACCCCATTGGTAATATATTAATATATGCAAATATACCCAGTGCATTTATACAAATGAGGCACATATCATTTTCTTTAGTTTAACTTCTTGACACACTTATCCCGTTAGCGGGATCATTTTCATCAACACCCGCTGAATTGCAGAGCGCCAAATTCAAATGAAATTACTAAAAATATTTAATATTCATGAAATCACAAGTGCAATATAGCAAAACACAGCGTAGCTTGTTGTTAATCCACCTGGTGTGTCAGATTTCAATACAGCTTTCGGCGAAAGCATAACAAGCGTTTATGTAAGAACATCTCTCTCAGTAGACAATATTAAACAGCTAGCAGCCAAGTAGATTGGTCACGAAAGTCAGAAAAGCAATAAATTAAATTGCTTTAATGATCTTCAGATGTTTGCACTCACGAGACTCCCAGTTACACAATAAATGTTCCTTTTGTTCCATAAAGATTATTTTTATATCCAAAATACCTCCATTTGTTTGGCGCATTATGTTCAGAAATCCACAGGCTCGAGTGGTCACGACATCGCAGACGAAAATTCCAATAGTATCCGTAATGTCCACAGAAACATGTCAAATGTTTTTTTATAATCAAGCCTCAGGTTGTTTTTAAATTATATAATCGATAATATATCATCCGGGACTATAGCTTTTTCAATAGGAGAGGGAGAGACAATGGCTGCCCCACTCTGTTGCGCAAGCAAAACTCTGCGAACACCCAGCTATCCACTGACGCGGTGTGATCTTTCTCGCTCATATTTCAAAATAAAAGCCTGAAACTATGTCTAAAGACTGTTGACACCTTGAAGAAGCCATAGGAATCTGGTTGATATCCCTTTAAATGGAAACAAGGCATCCACTGGAACAGAGAGCTTTCAGGAAAAACAGCACTTCCTTGTTGGATTTTCCTCAGGTTTTCGCCTGCAATATCAGTTATGTTATACTCACAGACAATATTTTGACAGTTTTGGAAACGTGTTTTCTATCCTAATCTGACAATTATATGCATATTCTAGATTCTGGGCCTGAGAAATAGGCCGTTCCAAATGGGTACGGTTTTTAGCCCAAAACAAAAATCCTACCCCCTACACTCAAGAAGTTAACGCAACATATTTAAAAAGAAAAAAAAATACCTAATAGCATTAGAAAATATATATAGGAGTGCATTCTAATAAAATAGATGTGTAATTTGACACATTTAATACCTGAATTCCCACCAAAATCCCTGAACTTTGTGCTATAATTCAGTCAACATCTGATTAGTTTTTAAAATGTAAACCATTGTCCAACTGTTGTATTTATTAGAATTGTTTTTAAAAACCTTTTAACAATTTATATGCATGTTTCTAGTCATAGTTCTGGCCAGCAGGGCTCTACAAGGCATTGTGCAATATATTGTGTCCAGACATGTCTTTGTCGTGTAGAATATTTAGCTAAGCAGTGATTTAAACTGACTTATGCTATTTTTGTTTCTGTTGCAGATTCATAACCCATGTGATGGAGGGAGTTCATTCAAAGCTGCTATTTGTTGTTTTTGCCCATCTGAATGAGTTAACTGTACCTTATTCTGTCAAGCGTTAACCAGGTTTTTATAAACAAATTGTAAGGAGATACTTCCTTGTTTTTACTAGTGTTTTATTTAGTCACAATTTTAATATAAATTTGTTTACGTTTCTGAATATTGTTTTATGTGTGTATGTAAATTATTCAGTGGGCATTTTACATTCACTGTTTTACTGAATGTGTTTTTTACATTTTAGATATCTGGTTGTGCAAGTTTTTTTTTTTTTTCTTCATAATAATAAAATCTGCAGTCAAAAAAGCTTAGGCCACAGCCATGTATTCCTTCTTTAGTTTCACCGTATCAGTCATCATTGAGTTATTATTTTTTATTTTTACCAGTTAAATAATCATCCAATATGCTTACAGACCTGTGCAGAGGAGTGGTTTGGACTTCAACAGATATTACTAGCAGCCAGTGATATCCAGAGTAGTAGACAGATCACAGCCCAGTTTCCCAAAAGCATCTTAGAATCAATCATATGACCTATGGTTCTAACGATGGATTTATTAGCCTTAAGATGCTTTTGGACACCGGGCCCAAAACCATAGAGGCCTCTATCAAAAAGCCATGTTGTCATGGGCAGTGCCATTGAGGGCTTCCACCATTTTAATGTAGCCAACTGGGTGGGACTTCCATTCCATTCCATTGTTTGATCCCTCCTGGTGATTCTGTTGGAGTCCGGGTCATCAGGAGCGATCAGCCAATCATGAAGAAGAAAATTAACTACTTCAAAATAGAAAGAGTACTTTATTAATCTGAGTCCATCTTTTGGTGCTGTCACACTATAATGACACCGATACAAAGATGAGTCCTCGATCTCTATGATCAGATCAGGCAAACAGGAGTCACTGGGCCATAGATCTAAATCGACCATACACTGTAGGACTCCAAATCTCATTGATGGATCTCAGGGTTCTGGCTCTCGCACTGTGTCACCGTCTACTCCATCCAAGGTAATGTGATGCTGCTGTGAAACTGTTATGGATATACGTTGTGCACAACTCATGGATGTCAGAAAATGATTTGAGACGGACTTCGCAGCGGGAAAGTGCTAAATGAGAACTTGTGAGTGAAATTAATGAAGATCTGAGGAAAATATTGCCGTGGTTAAGGATAATATTGAAGTGAGTGACAATCAGGAGCCTATTGAGAAACAAGAAATGGCTAGAATTGTCGGAATCATTGGACAGTTTGATAAAAGTATTGAGCAGTGGAACTCCTATACAGAATGGTTAGAATCTTTTGTTCTTGCAAATGACATTGAGGACAAAATGGTGCCTACATTTTTTTTTGTGTGATAGGGCCAAACATTTAATTTACTACACAGCCTGCTACAGCCAGACAGAACAGGTAAAATGACGTATGGTGATATTGTGGGAATCATGAAAGGAGACTTTTCACCAAAACCACTAGTTGCTGAAAGGTTTAGGTTCATAAGAGAGAAATCAGAAATGGGGAGAATCAGTGACAATGTTTGCTGCTGTGTTAATTTAACTCACAATGCTCTGATAGTTTATTTGTGTCCTAAATTACACCATTAGAGACAGACTAGTATGTGGCATACGGAGTGAAGCCACACAAGATACTGTTAGCAGAAAGTATTCTGACCTTGGCAAGGCCATAGAAGTCAGTGTTTCCATGGAACCTGAGAGGCTCAGGAAAGTGCAGAGTTGCTACATTTTTCACCTCCACCATAGGCCCTGTTCCAAAGAATGCCAAGATAGTAATTTAAACAGGCTATCGCCCCATAGCACTCACATCTAGCAATGAAATGCTTTGAAGTGTTCATCATGGCTCACATCAACACCATGAATCCCAGATACCCTGGACTCACTCCAAATTGCAACAACAGATCACAAAATCCCTTTTGCACTTCACACTGACCTGCCCACCTGCAGCTCCATCTGCAACTGGCTTCTGGACTTCCTGGCGGGCCGTCCCCAGGGGTTGAGGGTAGGCAACACATCCGCCATGCTGACCAGGGGGCCCCTCAAAGGGTTGCGTGCTTAGTCCCTTCCTGTACTCCCTGTTCGCGCACGACTCCAACCCCATCATTAAGTTTGCTGACAACACAACGGTGGTCGGCATGATCACCAATGATGATGAGACAGCCTATGAGATGAGGTCAATAACCTGGCAGTGTGGTGCTAGGACAACGTCAGGAAGACAAAGATTGTGGACTACAAGAAACGGAGAGCCGAGCACGCCTGCATCCACATCGACAGGACTGTAGTGGAGCGGGTCGAGAGCTTCGAATTCCTGTGTCCAGATCACTGAGGAATTAACTTTGTCCACACACACCAACACAGGAGGCTGAAAAGATTTGACATGGGTCTTCAGATCGTCAAAAAGTTGTACAGCTGCACCATTGACAGAATCTTGACTGGCTGCATCACCGCTTGGTATGGCAACTGCTTGGCAAGGCGCTACAGAGGATAAAGCGTACGGCCCAGTACGTCACTGGGGCCGAGCTCACTGCCATCCAGAACCTCTATGCCAGGTGGTGTCAGAGGAAGGCCCTAAAAATTGTCAAAGACTCCAGTCACCCTAGTATAGACTGTTCTTTCTGCTATCGCACGGCAAGTGGTACCGATGCACCAAGTCTGGAGCCAACGGAGCCCTGAACAGCTTCTACCCCCAGGCTATAAGACTGCTAAATAGTTAGTCCAAGTAGGTATTTGGGCTATCTGCATTGACCCCCTTTGCACTAACTCTTTTGACTCATCACACACTGCTGTTACTGATTTTTTTTAAATCTATTTTGCCTAGTCACTTTACCCCTACCTACACTACTGTTCAAAAGTTTGGGGTCACTTAAATGTTCTCGTTTTTGAAAGAAAAGCATTTTTGTTGTCCATTTAAAATAACATCAAATTGATCAGAAATACAGTGTAGACGTTGTTAATGTTGTAAATGACTATTGTAGCTGGAAACTGAAGATTTTTAATGGAATATCTACATTGGCGTACAGAGGCCCATTATCAGCAACTATCACTCCTGTGTTCCAATGGCACATTGTGTTAGCTAATCCAAATGTATCATTTTAAAATACTAATTAATCATTATAAAACCATTTTGCAATTACGTTAGCACAGCTGAAACCTGTTGTGCTGATTTAAAGAAGCAATAAAACTGGCCTTCTTTAGACTAGTTGAGTATCTGGAGCATCAGTATTTGTGGGTTTGATTACAGGTTAAAAAAGGCCAGAAAGTATTCATGCCCATTGACTTATTCCACATTTTGTTGTGTTACAACCTGAATTCAAATGGATTAAATATATTTTTATTCCTCACCCATCTACACACAATTCCCTATAATGACAAAGTGAAAACATGTTTTTAGAAATTTTAGCACATTTTATTAAATGAGGTACTGAAATATCTAATTTGCATACAGTACCAGCCAAAAGTTTGGACAACTACTCATTCAAGGGTTTTTATTTTTACATTGTAGAATAACAGTGAAGACATCAAAACTATGAAGTAACATTCTGTATCCTGTAGTAACCAAAAAAGTGTGAAACAAATCAAAATATATTTTATATTTGACATTCTTGAAAGTAGCCACCCTTTGCCTCTGACAGCTTTGCACACTCTTGGCATTCTCTCAACCAGCTTCACCTGGAATGCTTTTCCAACACTTTTGAAGGGGTTCCCACATATGCTGAGCACTTGTTGGCTGCTTTTCCTTCACTCTGCGGTCCAACTCATCCCAAATCATCTCAATTGGGTTGAGGTTTGGTGGTTGTGGAGGCCAGGTCATCTGATGCAGCACTCCATCACTCCTTATTGGTCAAATAGCCCTTACACAGCCTGTGTTGGGTCATTGTCCTGTTGAAAAACAAATGATAGTCCCACTAAACGCAAACCAGATGGGATGGTGTATCGCTGCAGAATGTTTGCTGCTGTGTTAATTTAACTCACAATTCTCTGAGTTTATTTATGTTCTAAATTACACCATTAGACAGACTAGTATGTGGCATACGGAGTGAAGCCACACAAAAGAGACTGTTAACAGAAAGTATTCTGACCTTGGCAAAGGCCATAGTAGCTGATAAAGAGGCTCAGTCGTAGACTTCATCAGGAAAGTGCACAGAGTTGCTACATTTTTCAAAACCACCATAGGCCAAAAACATCTGATTGGCTCAGAATAAAAACTGGTTTGGATCTGACAACCAGATTAATTGGTTGAAACACTAAACAGCATTTTTTTTATCAATGGGTAGTGAGCTCATTGTATGGTTACCCTAGATAATTAGGCCTAGATCATTCTAATCACTTAACCATACTGCCATTAATCTCATTTGAACATCTTGACCATGTTCCGTTATAATCTCCACCCGGCACAGCCAGAAGAGGACTGGCCACCCCACATAGCCTGGTTCCTCTCTAGGTTTCTTCCTAGGTTTTGGCCTTTCTAGGGAGTTTTTCCTAGCCACCGTGCTTCTACACCTGCATTGCTTGCTGTTTGGGGTTTTAGGCTGGGTTTCTGTACAGCACTTTGAGATATCAGCTGATGTACGAAGGGCTATATAAATATATATATATTTTTTTTTGTAGTTCTTCCATATTTCATTAGTTAAGTAGGCAATTTACCATTTCTTCATCCATGTATGCGTTGGATTGCTCGTCCAATTTACTATGATGAAATGCAAATTGGTTATGATCGACGATAGGTCAGTCATCCAAGGACACTGTAGTAGGCCAGTGACGTAACAAATAGGTCAGCGGGAGGAGGGGGGGGATGTCAGGGAGGGGTTTTCTGTGCGCTCTCTGACATCACGCATTCTAAACCCTCAAATGATTTACCTCACAAGTGGTTTGTACATTCTGGTGTATGTAAAAAATGTATGGAAAGAATGTCAAACGATATACCGTATATACAGGGGCTAACTTTAACTCACCACTAGCTCTGTCTCCTGTGGTTGATAATGATATAGGCCTGTAGCCCACACACCTTGTTTGGGTCATTATATCATCACAGCAGGTGGTGGAGCTGAAGACAAGGCAATAGTCTAGATGTTGGCCCCAATATTTACTTCCATTATAAAAGATCCAACAGTGTAGCTGTTGCAGCATGACAAAAATTAAGCAATGGCCACATACCAGCATAGAATATCCAGCAGTGATTCTGCACATTATGTGAAATGTGAAATTAGGTTGCCCTTGCAGATTATATTCCCTCCATCCCTTGGCAGGTATGCAAGCAGACACGAGCTCTGTGGTCCATGTGTGACACAGGGAGGCTGTCGGATTGGGGCTAAGCAGTTTCTATGGCAACAGAGGATGAGCGATGCTGCGGTAAACAGTGAGGTGGCGAGCCCGGGGATGATGCCTGAAAAGGCTGTTTCTTCCTTGCTCTTCTCACGCTCTACCCTGCTGCTCCCATTGTCATGGCTACTGGACAGTCTTTGGGCCATGTCATTGTCAAAACATTATAAGGAAGGAGGCTAAAGTATAGCATCTCAGTCACACCAAGGCATGTAGGATTACACAGGCAGAACACAAGGCATATGTTCCCATCTTTTAAAGCAGTTGATAGACCCATTTCCTTTGACGGCACCTGAGGTCACCTTTAATTCTCTATCATCCAACCACTTATAGTATCATAACATGATATCTTTGTGCTTTGGGACAGGTAAATATAGGGCCCAAGAAACCATTTTCCTTTGCAAAACCAGTACAAAGGATATGTCAGATTATCATTTTATTGGTAAACTGTACAATTTTGATTTACTATGGTGCTACATTTTTTTCTCCATAATATTTTCTCTCTCTCAAATGGCTACTACCATTTGCACCAGAAAACTGTTCACAAGTAGAAAAATACAAAACCACATGTACACCACTCACCGATTTGTGAGGGAAAAGAATGTACAATGAAAACATGGAGTTTAGAAAGCTATAGTACCTTTGGTGAAGAGAAATAAAAACAGTGGGGCAGGACGGATAAACGCAGCATGAAATGACTTGAGAACTAAGCTGCCGTACCAAACACGGAGATAACAGAATTGCACATTTTTTGTCTTGTTCTTTTTCTAGGATTAAAGAAGAGGAGATCCAAGGTCCACAAGCAGAGCTGAAATACATTTGAGGAAAATCCTCACGGGTTTCACAGCTACTTTAGTATTCATTCAGTGCATCTTCAGTCCAGGGGAGACCAGTAGATAAAACAGGGAGGGCCACAAAAGCACTCCCAATATTTTCCTAGACAAAGAGATCCTATTCCAAACCTCTAGCACCTGGATGATGACTATGCAGACTAATGGGAACTGGGATCATGTAGTTAAGGCTTGGTTTAACAACAACTCAGTGGACATGTACATTACACAGTATGTTTCACACAGTAGAAGGTGTAATATTATGTCTAGTGATGTTTAATGAGTGTATTACATAGTATATTTCGGATGTCACTTTCTGGTCAAGCTGCAAAGCCGGAAGATCTACTTCTCTTCTTAAAATCAAATAATATTTTAACCTTAACCACACTGCTAACCGTATTCCTAATCCTAACCTCAAATTAAAACCCTAAATGTTGACAATATATTGCACATTTTGATTTAGCAGCTTGGCCTTATTTTTGGGAATCGTATGTTTCACACAATAGTAGATGTAATTTGTTAGTGACGTGAGTAAACTCTGAGAAGATGGTAAATAAAGTAGAGGTGTGATTTCTATGGTTCTTTCAGAGCTGATGCCTTATTACTTTAGAGCAGTGGTCTAAACCGCAGATCAATTCCCAATATCATCTGCCATCTTTTTTTCTGGTATATGAAGGCTTTGACAGCACGAGGCTGCCATTACAGGAGGGATGGCTATATACATTTATTCCCACAGCAGGTGCTAAAGTTTGTAATTAATTACAGAATTGTATGAAACATAAGCCACAGTGTGGTTGGCCTAGACATACAAAAGGAGGCTGTCATTGAGACAGAAACAAGACATACAAATCAACATAAACACACAGTGGATGATATTGCCTGATGTCAAGTTGTAAAACTGATCTGTCCAACGTTATCAACTGCCAAAGACAGGAGGGGCGATCACCAACAGGAACTGGTACGCTACATACACATTCACACACAACAACATATACATGCACTGTTTCAAACTGCCAAAAAGTGCTGTCTTGTGCTTGAACATTTCACACTGTTGGTTGTCGCACCAACAAATGTGTTATCTGCATTGACTGCCATTTCCAAAGCAACAGAAACCCTGAAGACAACCGTCTTCATCACCACATAGTAATGTAGGTAGAACAGAAGGAGTTAAGGCCACATGGGGAAAATCAGGGTAAAAATTGTATCCAGGGTAAAAAAAAAGAAAAGAGGAAGGTAAAAGTGTTTGCATCAGATGTCATAAATGCATATCAACCCTTGCTATGTCAATTACCCCTACACACCCAAGAGTACAATGTCCCGCTTGTCTGTTTCAAGATGATGAGGTGTGACAAGATATGAAGCCCCTGGTCAGTAGATCACAGGTTGAAGGAGTATGTTCTACTTAGCAGGCATCATTGAGTTCCAGTGCTTTAGGGCTCTATTCAATCTGCATTGCAGCTTTACAGCGTGCTTGAAATTTAAAGACCATGTTCCTGCTTTAGCGGAGACTGCATTCACTGTAAACGCTGCAGATGTCGGCTCAATGGGAATTGACCTCTACATTTCTATCGTGGAATCTGCAACGCTTCAGCTTTACAGATTAAATAGTGCCCTTAGTGATGGTCAGAAGCTTTCCCAATGGGCAACATTCTCTTCTGTTGATGGGCAACATTCTCTTCCGTTGATGGCCAAAAGGGGGTAGGCATGCTCAGGTCCTGATGTCCAGCTAGACCAGCCCGACTCCACCCATCAAAAGACGGAGCCACTGTGGTGGAAGTGGATAGTGATGGATCGGAATTACAGTAGTGTGCACATTTAGAAAGAAACTACAACAAAGGCCAGCTTTTGGTTGTGTCTGAAGGATAAAGGAGAGACAGTAGCGGGCCTACAACAATTTCAAGGCATCATAGATGCAAGAATATTCTCAAATGCAAAAATGTTTAGCCTCCAATGGGCTCTAATCATGGAATATCATACCCACTATATGTTTACTCTGAAGTGCTAATTTTAGACACAGTTCATGTTCTCTCTCAAGCAATCTATATAATAGCAGGACATTTTAGTCAGGGAGAAAAAGGGGTATAAACCATCATGACACACACATAGAAAACAACAGATATGATCCCTTTTTTAAACATATTTAGAGCAGGGCTCTCCAACCCCGTTCCTGGAGAGCTACAGTCCTGTAGGTTTTCACTCCAACCCTATTCCTGGAGCTACCCTCCTGTAGGTTTTCCAGGAATAGGGTCGGAGTGAAAACCTACAGGAGGGTAGCTCCAGGAACAGGGTCGGAATGAAAAACTACAGGTGGGTAGATCCAGGAACAGGGTTGGAGAGCCCTGTTTAAGTGTAACATTTAGGAGGTTAGCATCTTCTATCCCCTTGGAGCTAGGGCTGCAGTACCCTATTTGTCCTTTAGGGAGTGTAATTGCAGTTTTGAGCTGCATTATGCTCAGTCCCCTCTCCTCTACGGCCTGCTGTTGTTGAAGCTGGAGTTGTTGCTGCTGCAGCTCTCCTCATAGGTGGGAGGGGGTTCTGTAAGATCCACATACAAACCAGAGAAACAGTCCGACAAATAGTAGACTATTGTTCATTTATCATCATAATGAAACAGAAGTGATTTACAGAATCAACTCCAGACAGGTTAAACTGTGTGTAGGAGCAGCAAGTGGTGACTAACTATGTAATAGTGCTGTATTAGGCAGGGGTAACTCACCATGTGGGTAGTCCCAGGTGCTGTACTCAGGGGGGAGTATGAGAGGACAGGACGTGGGTACTGGGGTGACGTTTCCCTCTGTAAAGAAAGGGATGGTGGACCCAGTGGACACACAGAACAGAGGCGCAGAGGTGTCGTCGGCACGTCGCTGGCTGGGTGGGAAAGCTGCACCGGGAGCGTAGCTAAATGCACTGGGGGACATGATGGGGGGCTGGCCGGATTGGTCCTGCTGGGAGTGGCTCTTAGTGGGGATCTCCTCGCTGACTGAACCCCCTGCACCCAACTCCTCCTCCAGGTCCTCCTCAGCTGGGGGTGCGCTGGGGGTAACCCCTTCCAGGCCGGTGTTAGGGCTGATGGGTGTTGGGGCTGGGGTTGAGGGCATAGCTCGTGACGGGGTCAAGTTGACAGCGATGTTCCCGATGTAGATGGGTAAAGTGACAACCGTCTCAGGGGATTTTAGTGATACCTGCAGCGTTCACAAAGACACAATGTAAATGTTAAATATCCTGTCATCCCAGGTGATCCTTTAAGTACAGTACTGACACAAATCGCTTTGCCATACTGTATGACGACCAAGACATCTGATCTGTTCAGATTACCATAGTTATAATCCCTGAACTCAAAAGAGACCTCTGAAATTGAGCATGAATGACTTACAGCATACTACATGGCAGGTGCATTGGGTTAATGAGAGGATTACTACAGTATGGTACTGTATGAGGAACATTGTCTGGTTCATATTGCAACTATAACTACAGAATGAGAATGGTTGAGAATGGTTTACCAAGAAAAACTTCCAAAATGACCTTTTAACCTCTAATTTGTCCTTTTGGAAGTTTTTCTTGGTAAGCAACTCTCATGATTTTTGTCATTGTTGTTGAGCACTCCTCCTTGCCTTTGTTTGCTGAAGCGCGAAGTACCCACCTGAACTCTATAGAATGAACACTATACAACTGCTAAAACTCTGAAATACCACCTGTGAACAACATGCTTTAAATCGGGTGGATGCCCATCAGAGCACTCGATTGAGGATGTTACTAACCTGAATGAAGTAGTCGATCTCTATGAGGCTGCAGCCGGCCAGGGCAGACTGGGGGAGGGGCGGTACGATGATCTGCTCTCGCCACTCAGCGTGTTTCCCCGCCTTCACTCCCGCCCCCTCTACCTCTGCTATGGTCCGCAGGTCGTACAAAGCTCGTTTGGTCTTATAAGTCACTTTCTGAGCAAGAGAAAAGGAGGAGGGGTATCAGAGACAAGATCTACATCCAACAAACATACAGCCTAGAGTAAACAATACAGACAAACACTACAGATCAAATATATACACTAAAAATACTCAAAAGTATGTGTACAGCTGCTCGTCGAACATCTCATTCCAAAATCCTGGGCATTAATATGGAGTTGGTCCCACCTTAGCTGCTATAACAGCCTTCACTTTTCTGGGAAGGCTTTCCACTCGATGTTGGAACATTGCTAAAGCTACTTCCATTCAGCCACAAGAGCATTAGTGAGATCAGGTACGCAGTCGGAGTTCCAATTCATTCCATAGGTGTTTGATGGGGTTGAGGTCAGGGCTCTGGGCAGGCCAGTCAAGTTCTTCCACACCAATCTCGACAAACCACTTCTGCATGGACCTCACTTAGTGCATGGGGGCATTGTCATGATGAAACAGGAAAGGCTTTCCCAAGACTGTTGCCACAAAGTTGGACAGAATAGTCTAGAATGCAATTGTATGCTGTAGCATTACAATTTCCCTTCACTGGAACTAAGGGGCCTAGCCCGAACCATGAAAAACAGCCTCAGACCATTATTCCTCCTCTACCACACTTTACAGTTAGCACTATGCATTGGGGTAGGTAGCGTTCTCCTGGCATCTGCCAAACCCAGATTCGTCCGTCTGACTGCCAGATGGTGAAGCGTGATTCATCACTCCAGAGAACGCGTTTCCACGGCACCAGAGTCCAGTGGCTGTGAGCTTTACACCACTCCAGACAACGCTTGGCATTGCGCATGGTGATCTTAGGCTTGTGTGCGTGCGGCTGCTCGGCTATGGAAACCCATTTCATGAAGTTTCTGACGAACAGTTCTTAAGCTGACGTTGCTTCCAGGGGCAGTTTGGAACTCAGTAGTGAGTGTTGCAACCGAGAAGACACATTTTATGCGCTCCATGCTTCAGCATTCGGCGGTTCCGTTCCGTGAACTTGTGTGGCCTACTACTTTACGGCTGACCCATTGTTGCTCCGAGACATTTCCACTTCCCAATAACAGCACTTACAGTTGACCGGGGCAGCTCCAGCAGGGCAGAAATTTGATGAACTGACTTGTTGGAAGACAGTGCCACGTTGAAAGTCACTGAGCTCTCCAGTAAGGTCATTCTACTGCCAATGTTAGTCTATGGAAATTAAATGGCTGTGTGCTACATTTTATACAACTGTCAAGCAACGGTGTGGTTGAAATAGCCGAATCCACTAATTTGAAGGGGTGTCCACATACTTTAGTATATATAGTGTATTAGCATTTGATCAAAAGTTACACCAGTAGCAACATGAAACCGTGAGACGTGGTCGTGTGGTACCTGTATGAGACTGGCCAGCACGCAGCCCGTGTCCTTGCCTGACTTGTTGTGGATCTCAGTGGCTAGTCTGATGATCTGGCCTGGTGTGTATCCCCTCAGGTCACTGCAAGCCTTGAGCATGAGGGTGCCCGTCTTCACCAGGAGATAGCTGAACCTCTTAGTGGTCACAGCATAACTGGGTTGCTGGGGAGAAGCAGTCATAGGAAGGGTAAAACAACCAGTTCTGAGGGACAGATGAACAGAGCGTAGTAACAGAAATAAGAGCTGGGGGGAAGACCTCGTGTAATCTTCAATTATGGATGAGAAAGTGGTTTTACTGCGCTCATCGTGCAGAAATCAAATCCCATAACTATCAAACAAAATAAGGCATGATCAAATAAGTGGGCACTCTACAGGTAGTCAGTCCACTGTCCTCTTCAGAAATATATACTGTTCTAGTACACAGTCTATAGCCAAGTACTATACAGTGCCTTGCGAAAGTATTCGGCCCCCTTGAACTTTGCGACCTTTTGCCACATTTCAGGCTTCAAACATAAAGATATAAAACTGTATTTTTTTGTGAAGAATCAACAACAAGTGGGACACAATCATTAAGTGGAACGACATTTATTGGATATTTCAAACGTTTTTAACAAATCAAAAACTGAAAAATTGGGCGTGCAAAATTATTCAGCCCCTTTACTTTCAGTGCAGCAAACTCGCTCCAAAAGTTCAGTGAGGATCTCTGAATGATCCAATGTTGACCTAAATGACTAATGATGATAAATACAATCCATCTGTGTGTAATGAAGTCTCCGTATAAATGCACCTGCACTGTGATAGTCTCAGAGGTCCGTTAAAAGCGCCGAGAGCATCATGAAGAACAAGGAACACACCAGGCAGGTCCGAGATACTGTTGTGAAGAAGTTTAAAGCCGGATTTGGATACAAAAAGATTTCCCAAGCTTTAAACATCCCAAGGAGCACTGTGGAAGCGATAATATTGAAATGGAAGGAGTATCAGACCACTGCAAATCTACCAAGACCTGGCCGTCCCTCTAAACTTTCAGCTCATACAAGGAGAAGACTGATCAGAGATGCAGCCAAGAGGCCCATGATCACTCTGGATGAACTGCAGAGATCTACAGCTGAGGTGGGAGACTCTGTCCATAGGACAACAATCAGTCGTATATTGCACAAATCTGGCCTTTATGGAAGAGTGGCAAGAAGAAAGCCTTTTCTTAAAGATATCCATAAAAAGTGTTGTTTAAAGTTTGCCACAAGCCACCTGGGAGACACACCAAACATGTGAAAGAAGGTGCTCTGGTCAGATGAAACCAAAATTGAACCTTTTGGCAACAATGCAAAACGTTATGTTTGGCGTAAAAGCAACACAGCTGAACACACCATCCCCACTGTCAAACATGGTGGTGGCAGCATCATGGTTTGGGCCTGCTTTTCTTCAGCAGGGCCAGGGAAGATGGTTAAAATTGATGGGAAGATGGATGGAGCCAAATACAGGACCATTCTGCAAGAAAACCTGATGGAGTCTGCAAAAGCCCTGAGACTGGGACTGAGATTTGTCTTCCAACAAGACAATGATCCAAAACATAAAGCAAAATCTACAATGGAATGGTTCAAAAATAAACATATCCAGGTGTTAGAATGGCCAAGTCAAAGTCCAGACCTGAATCCAATCGAGAATCTGTGGAAAGAACTGAAAACTGCTGTTCACAAATGCTCTCCATCCAACCTCACTGAGCTCGAGCTGTTTTGCAAGGAGGAATGGGAAGAAATGTCAGTCTCTCGATGTGCAAAACTGATAGAGACATACCCCAAGCGACTTACAGCTGTAATCGCAGCAAAAGGTGGCGCTACAAAGTATTAACTTAAGGGGGCTGAATAATTTTGCACGCCCAATTTTTCAGTTTTTGATTTGTTAAAAACGTTTGAAATATCCAATAAATGTCGTTCCACTTCATGATTGTGTCCCACTTGTTGTTGATTCTTCACAAAAAAATACAGTTTTATATCTTTATGTTTGAAGCCTGAAATGTGGCATAAGGTCGCAAAGTTCAAGGGGGCCGAATACTTTCGCAAGGCACTGTATATACACACCACCTTTTAAAAGTTTGGGGTCACTTAGAAATGTCCTTGTTTTTGAAAGAAAAGCTTTTTTTTATCCATTAAAATAACTTCAAATTGATCAGAAATACAGTGTAAACATTGTTAATGTTGTAAATGATTATTGTAGCTGGAAACGGGTGATTCTTAATGGAATAGGTGCACAGAGGCCCATTATCAGCAACCATCACTCCTGTGTTCCAATGGCACATTGTGTTAGCTAATCCAAGTGTATTATTTTAAAAGTTTAATTGATCATTATAAAACCCTTTTGCAATTATGTTAGCACAGCTGAAAACTGTTGTTTTGATTGAAGAAGCAATAAAACTGGCCTTCTTTAGACTAGTTGAGTATATGGAGCATCAGCATTTGTGAGTTCGATTACAGGCTCAAAATGGCCAGAAACAAATAACTTACTTCTGAAACTCATCAGTCTATTCTTGTTCTGAGGAATTAAGACTATTCAATGTGAGAAATTGCCAAGAAACTGAAGATCTCGTACAACGCTGTGTACTACCCCTTCACAGAACAGCGCAAACTGGCTCTAACCAGAATAGAAAGAGGAGTGGAAGGCCCTGGTGCAAAACTGAGCAAGAGGACAAGTACATTAGTGTCTAGTTTGAGAAACAGATGCATCACAAGTCCTCAACTGGCAGCTTCATTAAATAGTACCCGCAAAATACCAGTCTCAACATCAACAGTGAAGAGGCAACTCCGGGATGCTGGTCCTTCTAGGCAGAGTTGCAAAGAAAAAGCCATATTTCAGACTGGCCAATAAAAAGAAAAGATTAAGATGGGCAAAAGAACACAGACACTGGACAGAGGAAGATTGGAAAAAAACTGTTATGGACAGACAAATCTAAGTTTGAGGTGTTCGGATCACAAAGACGAACATTCGTGAGACACAGAAAAAATGAAAAGATGCAGGAGGAGTGCTTGACGACGTCTGTCAAGCATGGTGGAGGCAATGTGATGGTCTGAGGGTGATTTGGTGGTGGTAAAGTGGGAGATTTGTACAGGGTAAAAGGGATCTTGAAGAAGGAAGGCTATCACTCCGTTTTGCAATGCCATACCCTGTTGACGGCGCTTAATTGGAGCCAATTTCCTTCTACAACAGGACAATGACCCAAAGCACGGCTCCAAACTATGCAATAACTATTTAGGGAAGAAGCAGTCAGCTGGTATTCTGTCTATAATGGAGTGGCCAGCACAGTCATGGGATCTCAACCCTATTGAGGTATTGTGGGAGCAGCTTGACCGTACGTAAGAAGTGCCCATCAAGCCAATCCAACTTCAGGAAGCATGAGACAAAGTCTCTTCGGATTACCTCAACAAATTGACAACTAGAATGCCAAGGTCTGCAAGGCGGTATTTGCTGCAAATGGAGGATTCTTTGATGAAAGCAAAGTTTTAAAGGACACAATTATTATTTCAATTAAAAATCATTATTTATATCCTTGTCAACGTCTTGACTATATTTCCTATTCATTTTGCAACTAATTTCATGTATGTTTTCATGGAAATGACTGCATAATAACACAAGTTCAGACAGTGAGACAGTGCTGAGACATTGGTGACTGGTGGTCTTTACCTCAATGTCGGGCACTTGATTGAGGTTGAGCAGGTTGAGTAGGTAGAAGGGCTTCTGGGCCTTGTAGTCCTTGGAGAAGCGAGGTGTGTCTATGACGGCTCTCACACGGTAAACAATTTTCCCAAAGGGCCCTTCAAAGGAGGTTGGGGCAGCCACTGAGTTGGACAAATACAAACACAGTTATTAGACAGAGCGAGATTGACTAGAGAGAGTTTAAGATTGTATACTAAATGTAACTCTTGGACATAAATAATTTCACAATATCAACTGCTACAGCAGCAACATAGACCACAGCTGATTAATTTATTTCATAAAGCCTCTGCTGTCTGCAGGTGAAACCTATAAATGGGAATGCGAGATTCTGACCTAAACAGGGTGGCAGTCTAAAATGGTGGCTGGTCAGTGTGTGTACTTTATCAGAGGAGGGCCAGTCAGTGCTTGGTCTGAGCAGTGGGAAGCAGATAGATCAGGACAGGGGGACAGATACTCAGGGCTCCTAGCAGCGCTGTCACTAAGTGTCTGTGCCTATCTGTCTGATCTGCACAGATCCCCTCCTAACAGGACAGGGGGACAGATACTCAGGGCTCTGTGCCTATCTGTCTGATCTGCACAGATCCCCTCCTAACAGGACAGGGGGAGGACAGAGTTTATTTACAGACTCCCGAAAGGACAAGGATAAAGGAGGAGAGATGGAGGAACGGAAACTGAAGAAGAGAAAGACAAAAATAACAATTCTGAGAGGTTTGAAGGAGAGAGGAAATGGAGAATGGTAGGATGAAGTTTAGTACAAAAAGAGATAGAGATGAGAGAAAAACCTTGGAACATCTCAGAGAAAAACCTTGGAAAACATGTTATCTACAATCTGAATACATTTACAAATGTCATACTGGGTTAAAGAAATGTTCATACTGAATATCCATCTACTGTATTCAGCTCATAAAGCACGATAGGTGCTGATACATTCAAATTGGAACGTAATTGTGTCCAATGTCATGCTTTTAACCAAATACATTATAGGATTTTCCTATGAATCATTGGAATAAATAGATCATGCAAAATGGAAGACTTATGAAGGACAGAGATGCATACAGAACACACAATTCAGTCTCTCACATTCTCAATATTATCAATTCCAATTCAGCCCTCCTCCTCTTGCAGCCCTTTTCTGCAGACAAATGACCAAATCATCTTCTAGTGGCTTCACGGGTGGAATGTTATTAATATAAAAAACCTGCCAAAAATCTGGTGTTTCTATGTCAAACGGTTTTGTTATATTTCAGTCTTCTGTGGTGTATATGAAGTGTAATATTGGGATGCAAACAAAAAATGTAATACATTTCAACTCTATATCTGACATGGTACTGGTGTCTTCTTTTTTTAAGCCCATAACCATAAGTGTTAGGTGTATACTTTTTTTTCCAAAGTAGACTTGTTTAAGACTACCCTGATTTAGCCCACTGCAGTAAAAGGTTAAATGATCAAGTCAGCAGCGGGTGCCTCACAGGGGAATTGCCTGCTGTCAAAAAGGATTAGTGAGGAGCAGCAGTCTGGGTGCAGAAGGCTTGGCAGAACAGACACAGACAGGCTCCTGGCCAGAGGGAACCCAGCACCAGGCCAGCCAGTCACGTCTCCCTAAGGAAAGAGTGGCTGTCTGGCCTCTTCTACCACTTGCTCCTCTTCTCCAGCCTCCTCCACAGAACCAAGGGCTCCTTTTTTCAAGTCTTTACTTTAAGTGTTTATGTACATTCAACCATCTTCACAGCACGAACACTAGTTTTAATGTAGCATCCCATTTGGAGGCGCTATAAAATGTGGATTTTAAAGCCTCCCCTGTCACCCCTTGACCTGACAACCAGCAGGGGGCACTGCCACTGGGTCACACAGCTCAATTAAGTGCCTGGATGATTCAATCATCAGCTCTATAATTATCATGTATTCTGTTGCTGTTCTGTTGACGACGGGGGAAGGAGGGACGTGGAGAGCAGCAGGGTGATTGCAGGGGGCCCACAAGGAGCAATTAAATAGTGACAGCACTACGGGACTAAAGGACTATATATAGACAGAGTGTAGCCTAATAGACAGACAACCACTGCACTGTCTGTGCCCTCACACCTGTATGTACTCAAGTTCACAGTCCAGTCAAAAGCATTCCGGAGAAAACAAGGAATAGCATTCTGCATGTCATGTGTTACGACACAAAGGAGTGTCTGTAGGGACATGATAAGTCTCTAGGCTACTGGCACTTGTTTGCTTTGTGTTAGTCCTTGGCCAGGGGTGACTAACATGGCCTACTTTGACATATATCACCCACTCAGACAGGAGATGTTGGCTGACACAAGGGGGGCTGGCTGACTAAGGCAGTTACAATTAAAGTGCATGTAGCACAAGGGCAGAGACATTAGTTTCAATAATGTACCCTACTTCTGATATGAAAAGGCATTTCTTTATTTACCTGAACAAACTGTACTGAACCTTCTTATACCATTCATAATGCTATATTATATCCAGTCCAATTGTTTCATTGTTAGACAAAGAGCCAAGGGCCCTAAGCAATACTACAAAAGCAACACACACTGTGCCTATTCAGAAACTTCACGCTATCAGTGGTTATACCTGAAAACCAGATTCCTTCAAAAAGTCACCAACAAGAGTTCAGCTGTACTGCACTGACAAAAATAATGATATGGACCTCAGTGTGGTTGACATGGAGGAATGCAGTTCAATAGGTTTTCCAGAATTATCCCAAACTTACCTGGGATGACAAATTGGAAAGGGAAACTGTGCTCGCCAGCTGCCAGGGTACCTGTAAGAGATAGAGATAGCTTGGTCAGATAGACAGGCAAAATCACATTTAGACAGACAGACAAGTACAGACACAGACACAGAGCGCAAGGTAGACTAGTGGCCAGTCTAAGGCCTTGATTCAATCAGATCAAGCGTTAACTGGCGATATCTGACACCCGCAACGCTGGTGTTTTGGCAGTGTCGGAGGTGTAACTGCGTTAGAGCTGTCAAATCAGAGCGGCTGCTCGCGTAGTCACTGCCACAAAGTGCCCCACTCAAGTTAGAAGTTCAGAACGGGAAAGTGTAGGCTATATAGAAATAAAGACACTCAAATAAAAAATCATTAAACTATATAATGAGGATTTCTATCAGCCTAATCGAGGTGTAGATTACATCTCATATGCAGTGTTTGAACTTGTAAACCAGGCTGCATGGGATTTATCTTAATGCGGCACTGTGCAGTCAATGGCAATGTCTGCTTTAGGTATAATGTCAGGAGCCGCTTGTGGATTTGACAGCTCTAATGCAGTTCCGCCTCCGACATCACCAAAACAACAGCAGATCTGATAGAATCGAGCCCCACATTTTTAACAGCTCTCACAATGGTGTACAATAAGGGATTATGTTTTTCACTCTGCTTTTCTATATCAACCCACTGTGACATTTCAGCACAAAGGTGTGCAAGTACGATGTGTGTGTGTATGAACAGCTCAGTGGGTAACCATGGAGATCCCTAGGTTAAGCACCACACCTGCAGGGCTGAGGGTTCACCTACATTCTTAAAAAAAAAAAAGGTGCTATCTAGAACCAAAAAGGGTTCTTTGCCTGTCCCCATAGGATAACCCTTTGAATAACCCCATGGAACCCAAAATAGTTCTACCTGGAACCAAAACGAGTTCTACCTGGAAACAAAAAGGGTTATACTATCGGGACAGCCGCAGAAACCTTTTGGAAACCTTTTTTTAATTTAAGAGTGAAGTTTATGTGATAAACCAACAACATTGTTCAACTGCAGTTCCAGAGACATCATTTCACTTCTGATAATACAGATAATACAACTTGAGTTTTTGAAAGTTTTGTGGGAATACACTCATATTTCACTCATAATGTGGTTTTAAAAGAACATTGTGCCAATGGAGGCGATAAACCAATAGATACTGTAGGTTTCATAATATAGAAAACCTTGTAGACATTAAAGCCTCTCTGGCCATTAATTTCCTCATAAGCCGACAGTCCAATTAAAATTGTTCAGATAGCAGTGTTCGTTCACTGCATCAAGACATCAATGTGTTTTCCGTTTGTGTCCATTTCCTAAAGGGGAAGCGCTCAGGGAATTCCACATTTTCATTTACATCACTTGTTTACTGTTAGAGGAAGCATCTCTTTGCAAGAAAAGGCAAGGGTGTCACGCTATGAAAGCAACTCTGCAGGTGCCTCATGTAGTAGCCACATTCTTCCACCTTTTCTCGCTCTCTCTTTCTCACTCAACTCTGTAGAGCTTTCTCACTCAACCTTGTAGAGAACCAGTCTCCACATGCTGCTGAGAGAAAGTACAGTACAGGGAAACTTAAACAAAGTTGATGGGGCTGTATTTCAAATGAGCTCTAGGTGAGAGACAGAGCCGTCTACTGCAGTTCAAGACAGTTGAAAACGCGTACAGCGTTTCTAGCTATGCAACAATATAGAGCAGTTGTATTATAAAGATATTTTCACCACCAGTTTGGTACAGTTCGACATTATGATGACATTTCGTGATGTTTTTGTTTGTGCCGCTTTACCTTTTGTTAAAACCAGGTTTGCTGTTTATTTGAGCAATATGAGATGGAAGGAAGTTATACTGTACATTATATTGTAGTCTCGGTTAATGATTTTTGACGTTCATTAATGTTTTGGATGTGTACTAAATAGCCCTCTACTTTTTTATTTTCAAGATACAAACACCAGTGAATGGAGACAGCACCTGGTTTTGTTCTCTGCGTCCCAGCACAGCCTGTTCACCGGCCCCAAGCACTACCTCTACCCCCAGTACTGACTGGTGGTCGCCTCCCAGCCCATCTCCCGCACTGAGTTGCAGTGCAGAATTAGAAACATCTCCATGCTGGACCTGGGAAGCTCTATCCTGGGCCCACCTCCAAGATCTACTCCACTGATGCCACAGAGCAGCAGCAGTAGTTCTGTAGCAGGGGTGTGAGAAGAAGGGAGAAAACAGCTGCAGACATCACTCACAAAGGCATTGATTGAAGACATGTCTTGTTCGCAATGTTGTGTGTCTTACATGTCTGTTCATAAGACACTGTTTTACTATTGTTCCGAAATATTTATATGGCTCATAAATATTTGTATCTACACTCTTGACACTTCATATTTCACCCTTTTGTTGTTTACATGTCTGTTCATAGCAGACACTGTTGTACTACTGTTAAGAAATACGTATATTCAGAAATATTTGTAACTATACTGACATGTTTTATTCCATAGACACTTGTTTACATGTCTGTTCTCAGCAGAGAACAGACATTTTGTACTGTGGTTTACTTTCAGAAGCAATAATAAAGGTTTATTTGTGTGCTGAAAAAGCATTACTTCATCGCAACACAAGGTGTTTGAACGCATTCTATTTGCGCTGACAAAGTACAGAAGAGCTGTGTGCCACAGATTTTACTGGCTTTTTTTCTACTTGTGGTGTAGTTCAAGCTAATCTAAATTAAAACACAGTGCACATAAAGAACTGGGTCTGTGTGTACATCAAAAATCTTCATCCTTGCGGCCATGATGCCAAATGCATTCTCTGACTCTCCGACAACGAGAATGGTGGTAGTTCCAGGTAGTATTTTTTTTTTAAACTCATTTTTCAACCACTCCACAAATGTCTTGTTAACCAACTATAGTTCTGGAAAGTCGGTTAGGACATCTACTTGACATGACATCTAAATGACAGAAGTCATTTTTACAACAATTGTTTACAGACAGATTATTTCACTTATAATTCACTGTATCACAATTCCACTGGGTCAGAAGTTAACATACACTAAGTTGACTGTTTTTTTATTTATTTTTTTATTTCACCTTTATTTAACCAGGTAGGCTAGTTGAGAACAAGTTCTAATTTGAAACTGCGACCTGGCCAAGATAAAGCAAAGCAGTGTGACACAGACAACAACACAGAGTTACACATGGAGTAAACAATAAACAAGCCAATAACACAATAAACAAGTCAATGACACAGTAGAAAAAAGAAAGTCTATATACAGAGTGTGCAAAAGGCATGAGGAGGTAGGCAATAAATAGGCCATAGGAGCAAATAATTACAATTTAGCAGATTAACACTGGAGTGATAAATGAGCAGATTATGTGCAAGTAGAGATACTGGTGTGCAAAAGAGCAGAAAAGTAAATAAAATAAAAACAGTATGGGGATGAGGTAGGTAGATTGGGTGGGCTATTTACAGATGGACTATGTACAGCTGCAGCGATTGGTTAGTTGATTGTTAAAGTTGGTGAGGGAAATAAAAGTCTCCAACTTCAGCGATTTTTGCAATTCGTTCCAGTCACTGGCAACAGAAAACTGGAAGGAAAGGCGGCCAAATGAGGTGTTGGCTTTGGGGATGATCAGTGAGATATACCTGCTGGAACATGTGCTATGGGCGGGTGTTGTTATCGTGACCAGTGAACTGAGATAAGGCGGAGCTTTACCTAGCATAGACTTATAGATGACCTGGAGCCAGTGGGTCTGGCGACGAATATGTAGCGAGGGCCAGCCGACTAGAGCATATAGTTCGCAGTGGTGGGTGGTATAAGGTGATTTGGTAACAAAACGGATGGCACAGTGATAGACTGCATCCAGTTTGCTTAGTAGAGTGTTGGAAGCTATTTTGTAGATGACATCGCCGAAGTTGAGGATCGGTAGGATAGTCAGTTTTACTAGGGTAAGTTTGGCGGCGTGAGTGAAGAAGGCTTTGTTGCGCGATAGAAAGCCGATTCTAGATTTAATTTTGGATTGGAGATGTTTAATATGAGTCTGGAAGGAGAGTTTACAGTCTAGCCAGACACCTAGGTATTTATAGTTTTCCACATATTCTAGGTCGGAACCGTCCAGGGTGGTGATGCTAGTCAGGCGGGCGGGTGCGGGCAGCGAACGGTTGAAAAGCATGCATTTGGTTTTACTAGCGTTTAAGAGCAGTTGGAGGCCACGGAAGGAGTGTTGTATGGCATTGAAGCTCGTTTGGAGGTTTGTTAGCACAGTGTCCAAGGAAGGGCCAGAAGTATACAGAATGGTGTCGTCTGCATAGAGGTGGATCTGGGAATAGCCTGAAGCAAGAGCGACATCATTGAAAAATACAGAGAAAAGAGTCGGTCCGAGATTTGAACCCTGTGGTACCCCGATAGAAAATGCCAGAGGTCCGATTTGACACACTGAACTCTGTCTGCAAAGTAGTTAGTGAACCAGGCGAGGCATTCATTAGAAAAGGCTATTGAGTCTGCCGGTAAGAATACGGGGATTGACAGAGTTGAAAGCCTTGGCCAGGTTGATGAAGACGGCTGCACAGTACTGTCTTTTATCGATGGCGGTTATGATATCGTTTAGTACTTTGAGCGTGGCTGAGGTGCACCCGTGACCGGCTCGGAAGCCGGATTGCACAGCGGAGAAGGTACGGTGGGATTCGAAATGGTCAGTGATCTGTTGATTAACTTGGCTTTCGAAGACTTTAGATAGGCAGGGCAGGATGGATATAGGTCCGTAACAGTTTGGGTTTAGGGTGTCACCCCCTTTGAAGAGGGGGATGACCGCGGCAGCTTTCCAATCTTTAGGGATCTCGGACGATACGAAAGAGAGATTGAACAGGCTGCTAATAGGGGTTGCAACAATGGCGGTGGATAGTTTTAGAAAGAGAGGGTCCAGATTGTCTAGCCCAGCTGATTTGTATGGGTCTAGGTTTTGTAGCTCTTTCAGAACATCTGCTGTCTGGATTTGGGTGAAGGAGAAGCTGGGGAGGCTTGGGCGAGTAGCTGTGGGGGAGGCGGAGCTGTTGGCCAGGGTTGGAGTAGCCAGGAGGAAGGCATGGCCAGCCGTTGAGAAATGCTTATTGAAATGTTTGATTATCATGGATTTATCAGTGGTGACCGTGTTACCTAGCCTCAGTGCAGTGGGCAGCTGGGAGGAGGTGCTCTTGTTCTCCATGGACTTTACAGTGTCCCAAAACCTTTTGGAGTTAGAGCTACAGGATGCAAATTTCTGCATGAAAAAGCTAGCCTTTGCTTTCCTGACTGACTGCGTGTATTGGTTCCTGACTTCCCTGAACAGTTGCATATCGTGGGGACTATTCGATGTTATTGCAGTCTGCCACAGGATGTTTTTTGTGCTGGTCAAGGGCAGTCAGGTCTGGAGTGAACCAAGGGCTATTTCTGTTCTTGGTTCTGCATTTTTTGAACGGGGCATGGTTATCTAAAATGGTGAGGAAATTACTTTTAAAGAATGACCAGGCATCCTCGACTGACGGGATGAGGTCAATATCCTTCCAGGATACCCGGGCCAGGTCGATTAGAAAGGCCTGCTCGCAGAAGTGTTTTAGGGCGCGTTTGACTATGATGAGGGGTGGTCATTTGACCGTGGGCCCATAGCAGACACAGGCAATGGGGCAGTGATCGCTGAGATCCTGATTGAAAACAGTGGAGGTGTATTTGGAGGGCAAGTTGGTCAGGATAATGTCTATGAGGGTGCCCATGTTTACAGATTTAGGGTTGTACCTGTTGGGTTCCTAGATGATTTGTGTGAGATTGAGGGCATCTAGCTTAGATTGTAGGACTGCCGGGGTGTTAAGAATATCCCAGTTTAGGTCACCTAACAGAACGAACTCTGAAGCTAGATGGGGGGCGATCAATTCACAAATGGTGTCCAGGGCACAGCTGGGAGGGGAGGGGGGTCGATAGCAGGCTTCAACATGAGGGACTTAATTCTGGAGAGGTTCATTTTTTAAATTAGGAGTTCAATCTGTTTGGGTATGAACTTGGAAAGTATGACAGAACTTTGCAGGCTATCTCTGCAGTAGATTGCACCTCCTTCTCCTTTGGCAGTTCTATCTTGACGGAAAATGTTGTAGCTGGGTATGGAAATCTCAGAATTGTTGGTGGCCTTCCTAAACCAGGATTCAGACACGGCAAGGACATCAGGGTTGGCGGAGTGTGCTAAAGCAGTAAGTAAAACAAACTGTGAAATCAGCCAAGACCTCAGAAACAGAATTGTAGACCTCAACAAGTCTGGTTCATCCTTGGGAGCAATTTCCAAACGCCTGAAGGTACCACATTCATCTGTACAAACAATAGTACGCAAGTATAAACACCATGGGATAACGCAGCCATCATACCGCTCAGGAAGGAGACGCATTCTGTTTCCTAGAGAGAAACGTACTTTGCTGCGAAAAGTGCAAATCAATCCCAGAACAACAGCAAAGGACCCTGTGAAGATGCTGGAGGAAACATGTACAAAAGTATCTACATGCACAGTAATACGAGTCCTGTATCGATATAACCTGAAAGGCCGCTCAGCAAGGAAGAAGCCACTATTCCAAAACCACCAGAAAAAGCCAGACTACGGTTTGAAACTGCACATGGGGACAAAGATTGTACTTTTTGGAGAAATGTCCTCTGATCTGATGAAACAAAAATAGAACTGTTTGGCCATAATGATCATCGTTATGTTTGGAGGAAAAAGGGGGAGGCTTGGAAGCCGAAGAACACCATCCCAACCGTGAAGCACGGGGGTGGCAGCATCATGTTGTGGGGGTGCTTTGCTGCAGGAGGGACTGGTGCACTTCATAAAATAGATGGCACCATGAGGGAGGAAAATTATGTGGATATATTGAAGCAACATCTCAAGACATCAGTCAAGAGATTAAAGCTTGGTCGCAAATGGGTCTTCCAAATCGACAATGACCCCAAGCATACTTCCAAAGGTGTGGCAAAATGGCTTAAGGACAACAAAGTCAAGCTATTGGAGTGGACATCACAAAGCCCTGACCTCAATCCTATAGAACATTTGTGGGCAGAACTGAAAAAGCGTGTGCGAGCAAGGAGGTCCACAAACCTGACTCAGTTACATCAGCTCTGTCAAGAGGAATGGGCCAAAATTCATCCAACTTATTGTGGGAAGCTTGTGGAAGGCTAGCCGAAACATTTGACCCAAGTTAAACAATTTAACAGGCAATGCTACCAAATACTAATTGAGTGTATGAAAACTTCTGACCCACTGGGAATGTGATGAAAGAAATAAAAGCTGAAATAAATCATTCTCTCTAATATTATTCTGACATTTCACATTCTTAAAATAAAGTGGTGATCCTAACTGACCAAAGACAGGGTATTTTTACTAGGATTAAAGGTCAGGTATTGTGAAAAACTGAGTTTAAATGTATTTGGCTAAGGTGTATGTAAATTTCCGACTTCAACTGTATCTCAACCAGAAGCCATAGATTACAGGCAACATCCGCACCGAGCTAAAGGCTAGAGCTGCCGCTTTCAAGAAGCGGGTCACAAATCCGGACGCTTACAAGTAATCCCACTATGCCCTCAGAAGGACCATCAAACAGGCAAAGCGTCAATACAGGATTAAGAGAAACACAGCCGCGAGCTGCCCAGTGACGCGAGCCTGCTAGACGGGCTAAATACCTTTTATGCTCGCTTCGTGGAAAGCAACACTGAAGCATGCATGAGAGCACCAGCTGTTCCAGATGACTGTGAGCCGATGTGAGCAAGACCTGTGAGCTTTTTGTAGCCGATGTGAGCAAGACCTTTAAACAGATCAACATTCACAAGGCCAGACGGATTACTAGGACGTGTACTCAGAGCATGCGCGGACCAACAGGCAAGTCTTCACGGACATTTTCGACCTCTCCCTGACCGAGTATGTAATACCTACATGTTTCAAGCAGACCACCATAGTCCCTGTGCCCAAGAAAACAAAGGTAACATGTCGGTAACCATGAAGTGCCTTGAAAGGCTGGTCATGGCTCACATCCCGGAAACCTGAGACCCACTCTAATTTCCATACCGCCCCAACAGATCCACAGATGACGCAATCTCAATCACACTCCCCATTCCCACCTGGACAAAAGGAACACCTGTGAGATTGCTTTTCATTGACTACAGCTCCGTGTTCAACACCATAGTGCCCACAAAGCTCATCACTAAGCTAAGGACCCTGGGATTAAACACCTCTCTCTGCAACTGGATCCTGGACTTCCTGACGGGTCGCCCCCAGGTGATGAGGGTAGGTAACAACACATCCGCCACGCTGATCCTCAACACAGGGGCCCCTCATGGTAACCAGCTAGGTTAACATCCAATTGGCGACAGGTTTTATATTCAAAACTCTGCATAAAAACAATATGCGCATTTTCCTACCAAACTTTCCCATCAAATTGAGTTGTTGCAGATAAAAGGCAGTGCATGATGGTGCAGCACACATAAACATACATTTTGTGGTTAAATTCCCATGTACTGAATAAACAGGAACCAAAGTCAGCGGAAATTTCAGAGCGCCACTCGTAGTACTCGGTAAAACTCAAACTTTCATTAAAACACACAAGCAAGGTACTCAATTAAAGCTACACTCGTTGTGAATCTAGCCAACATGTCAGATTTGTAAAATGCTTTTTGGCGAAAGCATGAGAAGCTATTATCTGATAGCATGCACCCCCCAAAATACCTGAACGAGACCTAAACATAATTTCCTGGGTGCACCCCAAGACAGGAAGTGCCTATCCCACCAAGGATAAACTTGCAACGAAATGCCAGTATTGGCGACATCGTGTAGAAGCTGTAGGCGTTGTAAACGGAACCTCATCTATTTTCTATCGCCTTAGACAATTGAAAGACTGGCGGATGAATATTTTTTTTGTGTTTTTGGTGAACAGTTTTCCCTGGGATTTTTACTCCTGAACACGTTCTGTTATAGCCACAGACATGATTTAACCAGTTTTAGAAACTTCAGAGTGTTTTCTATACACACATACTTATCATATCTTATCATATGCATATACTATATTCCTGGCATGAGTAGCAGGACGTTGAAATGTTGCGCGATTTTTAACAAAAAGTTGCGAAAAGCTGCGAGAATTCGCATCATCCGTAACAGGTTAAATGGGTTTCCATCGAATTTCCAACTCCACTGATGACTTTCTCACCAAAATGTTTTGTTTTGCTACAGAACTGTATCTGCACGCTGCTGACTAGAGCGCACCTATGAGATGATGATGAGATTAGTACGGACAAAAACAATTTTTATTTGCCTAACACAACCTAGCGTCGATGATCATTGTTACCAGAATAAAACCCTTAAGATGTATTGTAAAGGAGCCTCAAGCACATCACCTTGCACTTTTACCACCCTGTGAAGTTCATCATAACTTATTTCATCTGTAGCCTAATAAACTGCATGCTTTCCAGACGTAGTGGGAGGATCACACAAGGTGACTCCATGTTTACTTCCATATGATGGTTAATATATCCATATTTTCGCATAAAAGCATTTCCCTCAACATTTCTCATTTAATTCATATTATCGACACAAAAAGATCCCACTTTGTCTAGCATATTTATTTTTTTCTGATTTTTTTTATCTGACATGTACTTTACTTGCATAAAAAGGTTGGATGGAAACCTGGTTACAGAATCACTTGTTATTTGTTCCTAAAAACCCAAAGCCAGCAATAGAGGCCTTTAAGACACTTGTACAGGAAATTTGCACTGATGCACTGACTACTGGGAAAGAGATGAGATGCAAACACCTCTTCACAGCTTGGCTAAAGATGACTGACAGCTTACCGCAGTCACACACACACACACACCACCCTACCATCTGCAGGATATATCTGAGGGTCACATGAACAGAAGTAGGAGAGTATGGGAGGGTACGCTGCCTCATCCCCGTAACCCCCCTACATGTGTGGCTGGCATACCACATTAACAGTCAGCCACAGTGGCCACACGTGTCCCCTTGTGTGGTTGGCCACTGCTGTACCCTTCCCTGTCTCAGTGTCCCTACTGTGCCTGTGTCACATAACCTAGAGGCAGAGGAGCCCATTGTTGGGAGGAAAAATGGGATAGGAAAAAAACATTGAGATAAAAAGGAGGAGGATGTGAAATTAATTATTTATGACTCTTCAGTTTTGGTGTGTGTGTGTGTGTGTGTGTGTGTGTGTGTGTGTGTGTGTGTGTGTGTGTGTGTGTGTGTGTGTGTGTGTGTGTGTGTGTGTGTGTGTGTGTGTGTGTGTCAGAGGTGTTGGGATAGTTAAAAGTGGTAAATTACACAAACCCATCCAGTGATGATTCTAATAATCTCTTGGGATGTTTACGTGATGGATGTGTGGTATAGGATCGGTACACACATTGGAATTCTACAAAGAAATGAAAACAAATAAGGTGTCACTCTTAAATAACTTCCAACATATTTGTATGCATGCATGCTAGAACATCTACAATCACTGTAAAGGCTCGTGCTTGAGTTTGTGCATGCTTCCGCCTATTTGTATGCAACATGCACAATCAGTACTTGGATTCCAACTGCTTTCAGCTCTTTGATCTAAGAATAGTCCTGGATTTCACATGCTTCTGTGAGGCTAAACTACATCAAAAATATTAAATCAGCTCTATCGACTGGAATTTTGAGCAGCAAAGACATTCAAGTGCATCTAATTAAATTCCCTTAACTGATCCAATGAATTGACAGAACATTACAAACACTAACTAGGACATAAAACAAACAGGCATGGAACTGATCTGTCATTACACAACTGAGTGTTAATGAGACAGTAATTAATATTGACTGCAAGAAATGTCTATTAGACAAGTAGTAATATGGCCAGCCAAATCTGAATAGATTCATATTTGCAATTCACAATCTGTGATCACACCAGCTTCAATAAATACTGAATAAATAAATAACTGTTTGATAGTTTCACATTCACACTCTCCTTCAAATTAGTGGACTTGGCTATTTCAGTCACACCCGTTACTGACAGGTGTATAAAATCGAGCACACGGCTATCCAATCTCCATAGACAAACAATGACAGTAGAATGGCCCATACGGAAGAGCTCAGTGACTTTCAAAGTGGCACTGTCAACGTAGGATGCTACCTTTCCAACAAGTCAGTTTGTCACATTTCCTTCCGCCTTGCTAAAGCTGCAACACCCGTTACAAACTGCCTCTGGAACCATCGTCAGCACAAGAACTGTTCGTCAGCAGCTTCATGAAATGGGTTTCCATGGCCGAGCAGCCACACACAAGCCTAAGATCACCATGTGCAATGCCCAGTGTCGGCTGGAGTGGTGTAAAGCTCTCTGCCATTGGACTCTAGAGCAGTGGAAATGCGTTCTATGGAGTGATGAATCACGCTTCACCATCTGGCAGTCCGACAGACGAATCTGGGTTTGGCGGATGCCAGGAGAACACTACCTGCCAGAATGCATATTGCTAACTGTAAAGTTTGGTGGAGGAGGAATAATGGTCTGGGGCTTTTTTTCCTGATTTGGGCTAGGCCCCGTAGTTCCAGTGAAGGGAAATCTTAACGCTACATCATTCAACAATTCTGTGCTTCCAACTTTGTGGCAACAGACCCTTTCCTGTTTCAGCATGACAATGTCCCTGCGCACAAAGTGAGGTCCATAAAGAAATGGTTTGTTGAGATTGGTGTGGAAAAACTTGACTGGCTTGCACAGAGCCCTGACCTCAACCCAATTGAACACCTTTGGGATGAATTGAAAGGCAGACTTTGAGCCAGGCCTAATCGCCCAAAATCAGTGCCCGACCTCACTAATTCTCGTGGCTGAATGGAAAGTCCCCGCAGCAATGTTCCAACATCTAGTGGAAATCCTTCCCAGAAGAGTGGAGGCTGTTATAGCAGCAAAGGGGGGACGAACTCCATATTAATGCACATGATTTTGGAATGAGATGTTCGATGAGCAGGTGTCCACATTCTTTTGGCCATGGAGTGTATGTATTTGACGATACCCAATAGCACATTCACACAAACACAACACGAGGGGCTTTTCTCTAAATGTTTGTGGTCAGGCGGCTCAGTGGGTTGTTGGAGAAAAGTGCTTGCAACACCAAAATTATGGGTTAATGAATCTGTATGGATATTGAATATATGAATATACAAGGAAAGTCTATGGAGTATACTGGAAGAATGAAGACAGAAAGAAGGAAGACAGAGCTGAATAGACTGCTCTCTAGTAACACCTCCCAGCTCTGTGAAAAACCACTGAGCCTATAGGTGAGAGATGCAGAGTTGAACATTAAGCAACATAGTAGTGGTGTGCTAACCTAACCAGCATGGATTATACCCAGTTGTCTGTCCCGACAGGACCAAAAAAAGCTGTCTATGTTTGGTTGAGATTTGGTCTGGTCTGGACTGGCCTTGATTTGGCCCAAACATAGACGTCTATAATTGGTTCAGATTTGGTCCGGACCAAATCAGGTTCGGACCAAATCATAGACAACCATGTTTCACAAGTTTGAACAGCACAGTACATCATAGTATAATACATTACAGTACATAGTAAAGAAAAGTAGAATATAGTACAGTTATGTACAGCAGAGTAAAGTATAGTGTACTGTATTGTACCCAACTTTACTCTAATGTACTTTACTCTAATGTACTGTACTCTTCTATAATGAACTAAACTAAACTGTACTGTACTCTTCTGAATTAAACTCCACGGTACTCTACTGAATTAAATTATACTGTACTGTACTCTACTACACTCTACTCTACTGAATAAAACTTGATGACTGTCATGTGCTCTACTGACTCTACTGTGCTCTACTGCACTAAGCTGTGCCGTACTATAATGTGATGTTCAAAGTTGTGAAACATAGCCTAGAAGTATATGATTTGTTCAGATTTGGATCTGGTCCGCACAGACCAAATATGTACTTGTTTGGGGGTGGAGCTCATCACAATAATACCCAACATGCTTTGTAAGTGTACATTTTGGTCATTCAGCCGACGCTATTATCTAGAGAGAGACTTAGTCAGTCAAGCGCATTCAACTAAGGTAGATAAACACCAACATAAGTGCATGTGACAGATGGGAGTAATAATAAATATTCTGTTGTAATCTTCAGTTGGCTCATTTGTCCTATTAAATGATACTTCAGGATCTTGGCCATGAAGCCCTTTACCTACTTCCCGAGAGTCAGATGAATTCGTGGATACCATTTTTATATCTGCTTGCAGTTTGAAGGAAGTTGCTAACTAGAGTTAGAGCAATTGCTAACTAGAGTTAGCGCGATGACTCGAAGTCTATGGTATGAGCTAGCATGCTGGTAGATACCGTAGACTTCCAGTCATTGCGCTTATGCTAGTAAGCATTGGCTCACAAAATAGCCTCTAACTTTATTCAGTAGAAGTAGATAAAAATCCCAAAGTATCCCGTTAAGAGGCATGAAAAATTATTATTTTGATATAATGCTTATTACTGCATTGAGAATATATGTGTAGTTGAAATTTGGCCATAGAATCAATGACCGAAAAATACATATTTTCAACATCTGTAAATTACGTATTTTCAGGACGTAAAAATACATTTTTTCAACATCTGTAAATTACGTATTTTCAGGACGTAAAAATACATATAAATACGTCATTTACAGATGTTGAAAATTCTATGGCCAAATTTCAACTACACATATATTTTCAATGCCTTAAGCATTATATCAAAATAACACTTTTTTCATATTTTTTTTCAACGTCCAGAAATGACATATTTTCAACATCTGTAAAATACATATTTTCACCTTTCACTCAGCACCTAAAATGACCTGACGTCAATGTCAAATACTAGTTTTGCTTACTGGGCATGCTCCACAGCTCACATACAGCACAACCAGGCCTGCCTGGGTTTAATGACTTCCAGTACCAGTGTGTTGTTCCACTCAAATCTACATTCTCAACAGGTTTCACCACGTATGCATGGCAGATCATTCACATGTTGAGGTATGGACAATATTAACACACTAGAAGGAAAACTCTGCACTCACTGAAATAGTCTTTACATTTTAATGCCTTCTTAACAGAGGTCAGGAAAAACAGATGCGTTTTGGCAGCAGCCTTCGTCACCCATATTTATAGATGACGCCACATTGTAGTAATGATTCTTTCTTTTTTCACAATCATTATTTACATACATTTTCTGCTGTTTTCCATAAGAGCTTCAAAATAACACTAATAATAAACAAAAAAAGGTGCACCTGTTGCTCACAGGAAGCAACTTAACTGGGTTCTTCATTAAGGCCTCTCAGTATGACTATAATGAACATGTGTCTAACTTGCACCGTTATGTGATTATTAAGAGACTAGATAGCTAATCCTGGCAACCAATATTCTAGCATTCATTTAGAGGCAAGCAGATCATAGATGACAAGGTGGTACCCCAGCATGTGCTATGTGTATAGTGTAATTTACAACTATCAATAGACCTACTAAAATATAAGCGTTTAGTCAATCAAAGAGTTACTCTGTAAAACAAGGAACACATTTACTCAATTCAACTAATAGAATGTATTAGTCATAAAATAATTAACACTCAAAACAATTACAGTGTACATGAAATACTTTATACATTACTATCAAGGCACAAGGCGAGACCCAAATGCAGACACAGGAAGCAAATGGCTGGAGTCTTACAATGTTTATTACTCCAAAGGGGTAGGCAAGAGAATGGTCGTGGACCGGCAAAAAGGTCCAAACCAGATCAGAGTCCAGAGTGGTAGACAGGCTGGTCAAGGCAGACAGAATGGTCAAGCAGGTGGGTACAAAGTCCAGAAACAGGCAAGGGTCAAAACCGGGAGGACTAGAAAAAGGAGAATGCAAAAAGCAGGAGAATGGGAAAACCGCTGGTTGACTTGAAAACATCCAAGACGAACTGGCACAGAGAGACAGGAAACACAGGGATAAATACACCGGGGAAAATAAGCGACACCTGGAGGGGGTGGAGACAATCACAGGGACAAGTGAAATAGATAAGGGTGTGACAATTACAGAATAACACAGAGTAAATGACTATGAATGTTCTACGCCAGAACACCACCACAAGACCATCGGGAGACAAACAGATGGGTTCTGTGGAGCACAGCACATCCCTTCTCTTTATCAGCAATTGTTAGGTAGAGCCACGTTCGCAGACAGAACATTTAGTACAGGAACACCCCTGCAGGGACCTATTACTTCAGTTGATTGGCAGTTTCAGTATTTGGTCTCAAGAGGTGTGTAAAATTGCAATTATACTTCAGAATGATCACCACTATAAAAAGTTCAAAACCGCTTTTTAGGACAAAAACCTAATCGAGCGGCAGAATGCTACATTATTTTCACAGCATTTTATAATTCAACAGAGATGAAGAGGGCTGCAACTCGACCAGCCTCTATTTAGATTCTCATTCTATATGTTATACTCTATATATTTTGTATCAGTAGCCGCAAAATGGCTTCCATAATCCTCACCTTTGTCAGCTACAGACAGTGTGCTGCTGAAGTATTGCTCTTCCAGTGTCCACGACGTGTCGTTCATTTTGTTGGAGACCCCACATGATCCCAGGCAGTTCACCTTAATGGCTGGAATGGAAAGAAAGAAAGGATTCAATCAACTGTGCAGTTAACTAACTTTGTCTATCATTCATAGTTCTCTAAAATGGGTGTTTCCATTATGAGTTTTTCTATCTGTCATGAGTTGGTATATGGATGGTATAAACACCAAATAGCAGAGTTTTCAATGAATGGTGTCTATAAATATGTTTTGCTGTTGACAGGAAGCCACATGTTCAACATGAACCCCTTTAAATTAAACCCTTGGCCCTGGTGTGCTCACTGTGCTGTGTAAAAATAGCAGCACTAAACATTCAATAGCGAGGGGTTTGTAGAGTGATCTGTATCATAGACTGGAATAGCCTCACCACTCACCTGTTCGATGGGGCTATTGAATATGTTACTAAGAAGCTAATGCAAGTAAATTCCAATTGCTAGCCTATAATCGGGGAAGCCAGCCACCCTTGCCCTATCGGGATAGGCAGACTCTACATCAAACTTCAGATAAACCCAAACTTTTCTGGGTAATATTATCATTATGTAAGTAAAGGTCAACCTAGACGTGTTCCAGGAGATTTTTATCATGTTTAATGATGTAGCATACATGCAGCCACTACTAATCTATGATAAGCTCCTATCTCTCCCCAGAGGGTTAGTGTGATCCTCAGAGGGATCTGAGAGTGACATCATGATCACACCGCACACAGCAGACACAACACATGTGACGTGATGTATGGAGAGGCTCTGTGTGGTTTAAGGACCGCTGTGTTGAGTTCCATACTAGGCTTGGGTGGTAAATTGTATATTGGGGTATTTGGAAAACTTCACAGGATGGTTTTTCCAATAGCGTCAATACTGTCAAAACAATTTCTTTGAAGTTGTTCAATATATTTTAATATTTAAGGCTACTTTTTAAGCTAATAAATACGTAGAGTCAACTTGTGCAATATGTTAGGAGATAAAGCAGATTCCATCCTTCATTTCATTGGTCACATTATTTTACAATATGAAGCTTACAGTAGTTCCCCAGAACAGTTGAGCCAGTCATATGTTTTGCTGTAAAAAGCACAATGGGTTAAATTTTGCCATTAGCGGCGGCTGCTGCTACTGGGTAGGGTGGCTCTATTCTCTCTTGGTTGTAAATAATCAAACAAAACAGACACTTGATTGTATTGTGTAGTTAACAGATGGAGAACGTGGAGGAAACAGCGAAGAAACAGTATCAGTGTTTGCCAATATTCATATGAAACAAGTGTCGAATGGGGACCATTTTGTGTCCAATGATTGTTAGAAAAATCCATTCTGGAAAAATAATTCTGGTTGGGTAAGCCTGGGGGATGTTCTAAAGCCCAAGTCACCACACAGCACTGCATTACAGCACATGTCAATGGCTGTAGGGGCAGCAAGTAGCCTGGCGGGTAGGACCATTGGGCTAGTAAGTGAAAGGTTGCTGGATCGAATCCCCAAGCTGACAAGATAAAAATCTGTCGTTCTGAGCAAGGCAGGTAACCCACTGTTCCCTGGGCGCTGATGACATGGAAGTTGATTAAGGCAGCCACCTGCACCTCTCTGATTCAGAGATTTTTCAGTTGAATGCATTCAGTTGTACAACTGACTAGATATCCTCCTTTCCCTGTAGTCAGAGCTCTGTCTGACTCTGTCCATATCTCTCAGAACTGAAACCTGTTGATAATGTGCAGTGGAACACCATGTGCACACAAGGTCACGCTCCTCCTCTCTTATAGCATCATGTTCCCTCATTGCCTCACATTGTCAAAAATGGAGGGAGAAAGAGAGGTCAGAGATGGAGAGATCTGTACAGGGACGGAAGTGGTAGCATATGACACTGCGCAGTTATGGACTGTGTGACCGAGTGACACACACAAGTAGAAGATAGCTCACTAACTCTACTGTCACCAGTGGAGGGGAGCCATCTCTAATCTGCTAACCCCACCACCACAGCAGATATACTGACTGTAAGGCAGCACATGACTTCCTGTGTCAGCAGAACTATATGCCTTCATACACCTACCAGCAGTGCCTACAAGAATCACTCACACATAGTAATGTTAACAGAAGTTTAGCAGTCTTGAGCCATCCCTTATCAGATCACACATGAAGTATTTACAACCTCTGAGCATCAAACAAACACAACAAATGATCAGAGAATTCATTGCTGGGTGGGAGAGAGGAGAGACTAGAGCGAGTTCTGACTCAGTGTCTGTCTTTGTGTTCACTCTAATATGCTGGAGTCCTTCCAAGGCCTATTCCACGGTTCAATAAGTGTAGGAGAAACAAGTCAGTAGGCGTGGAGAACACCGGCTCCATTTATTAGTTTCAATTTTCAACGTTTATTCTCCCCGTTCACAGGATACAGATTAAAGCTGATCCCCAAAGGATCAGCCAGCATAGGCTACTCCAGTACTGGAAGTGTTCATATGATCAGGACCTTGACAAACATGGATGGTTGTATCATAAGTAGAGGTCGACCGATTACGATTTTTCAACGCTGATACCGATTATTGGAGGACCAAAAAAGCCGATACCAATAATGTAATAATGACAATTACAACAATACTGAATGAACACTTTTATTTTAACTTAATATAATACATAAATAAAAATCTATTCAAATAAATAATGAAACATTCAATTTGGTTTAAATAATGCAAAAACAAAGTGTTGGAGAAGAAAGTAAAAGTGCAATATGTGCCATGTGAAAAAAGCCAACGTTTAAGTGCCTTGCTCCGAACATGAGAACCTATGAAAGCTGGTGGTTCCTTTTAACATGAGTCTTCAATATTCCCAGTTAAGTTTTAGGTTGTAGTTATGTAGTTATGTAGAATTATAGGACTATTTCTCTCTATTCCATTTGTATTTCATATACCTTTGACTATTAGATGTTCTTATAGGCACTATAGTATTGCCAGTCTAATCTCGGGAGTTGATAGGCTTAAGGTCATAAACAGCGCTGTGCTTCAAGCATTGCGAAGAGCTGCTGGCAAACACAGGAAAGTGCTGTTTGAATGAATGCTTACTGCTCGATCAGACTTAATTACAATATAATAAACACACAGAAATACGAGCCTTAGGTCATTAATATGGTCAAATCCGTAAAAACTTATTTTGAAAACAAAACATTTATTCTTTCAGTGAAATACAGAACCGTTCCGTATTTTATCGAACGGGTTGCATCCATAAGTCTAAATATTGATGTTACATTGCACAACCTTCAATGTTATGTCAGAATTATGTAAAATTATGGCAAATTAATTACGGTCTTTGTTAGGAAGAAATGGTCTTCACACAGTTTGCAAAGAGCCAGTCGGCCCAAACTGCTGCATATACCCTGACTCTGCTTGCAAAGAACGCAAGAGAAGTGACACAATTTCCCTAGTTAATATTGCCTGCTAACATGAATTTATTTTAACTAAATATGCAGGTTTAAGAAAATATACTTGTGTATTGATTTTAAGAAAGGCATTGATGTTTATGGTTAGGTACATTGGTGCAACGACAGTGCTTTTATTTGCGAATCACCCGTTTGGCGAAATAGGCTGTGATTAGATGATAAATTAACAGGCACCGCATTGATTATTAGCAATGCAGGACAAGCTAGTTAAACTAGTAATATCATCAACCATGTGTAGTTAACTAGTAATTATGTTAAGATTGATTGTTTTTATAAGATAAGTTTAATGCTAGCTAGCAACTTACCTTGGCTCCTTGCTGCACTCGTGTAACAGGTGGTGATTAAGGAAGCGTAGGCTGAATATACTTTTGTCAAATTTTATGATCATTATTTTATTTGTAATTTTTTTTTACTTGTGCATAAGGCATATGTTTTGTCCATGTGCAATATGATTTCATAGGAAGACAAAAGTCACTTTTTTTTTGGCCAAATGCCATAAGAAATGTCCAAATGCAATATGATGGTGGGGCGGAAAACAGTCTCCTCGTGGAGTGCAATGTAATCGGCCATAATTGGCATCCAAAAATGCAGATTACCCCTTTGTTATGAAAACTTGAAATCGGCCCTAATTAATCGGCCATGCCGATTAATCGGTCGACCTCTAATTATAAGCACTCCTTATCCCTTGGTTGAGAGCTTAGAATAGTTCACATTTTCTTCCCCTTCCCTACTTCTTTGTGTAGGTTTGAAGGACTTTTTGTCTAGGACCTATTATACCTGACATTACAACCTTTCTCCTCTTCCCACAGGAATGTCTTTGAGGGCACACTTTCATAGAAACTATTATGCAATATTGCATTACAGTTTGTAATGTGTCTGTGTTCTTTCAAACATTTTACATTTTAGTCATTTACCAGATGCTCTTAACTAGAGCGACTTACAGTAGTGACTGCATACATTTTAATACTTTCTTCATACTGGTCCCCCCGTGGGATTCGAACCCGCAACCCTGGTGCCATGCTCTACCAATTTAGCTACACAGGACTATAGAACCTAGAGTTCCTGTGATTTGACATGGATTTTTAAACCTTTGGTTAATGTTATTGGCCTAGTTAATCTTTTGGTACATGCCTAGGTGGGCAATGCAACTATCTTGTTGGGAAGAAATCTCCTCGGTAACAGATAGAGGGTTGCCCTGACAGTGCAACCAATCAGGGCCATGATATGAAGTCATTCAGTTAGAGAACATGACCCCTAGTGACATCCCTGCATGGCAACAATGAGTCAGCGTGTGTGTCAGGAGAGAGGAACTGGCAGGGAAAACAAAAGACAGACTTTGGGCTGATAATGATATTTCCTTGTTTACGAGCACCCTTAGAAGGGTTTCAACTGGTGGGGCGGAAAACAGAGGAGCTACAGTGGGTTTGTTTAAGGTCTGGCATTTAAGAGAACAATAAAAGACAGCGGTAGCTCGTTTTCCTCCAGCCAAAACAAGGAGCGGAACTGTGGCTCAAACAAGGGGAGGATTGTATCTGTCCAGAGGCTGGTATTTCATCACAGCTAGATCAGGAGTATTAATGAGCAGATTAAAAAGGTCTGCTGAATTTATTGGGAGACCAGGAGGAACATTCCATGGATGTTCTCAGAGTCTTAGAGGTCCACGTGATGTCAACAGTAGCATACACACCCACACATATACACACAAGTTCACATAAGATAAAGCATCCTAAGATAAAAAAGGGTGGTACCTTTAAAGGAGCCAAATCCACGCTGACTTCCCCTAAATAAAGAAAGGTGTTTGCAACAAGAGAGAAAGCTGAAGACTTGATACTCCCTGTTGAGATCTGTCCACCTTCACTTTACTTGAATGTTTCTATTCACCGCACATATCACTTAAGTTACAACACCAATGAAAACCTGTAGACTCCAGTTTTACATGAGGCCCATTAGCAGGGCAGAGATCACTCGTACTTCGTCATTTTCAACATATCCCATCCTTACACTCCAGTAATCCAATGCCACGCTCACTATCCTCATTAAATCTTAAAGAGCTGCAAACAATTAGAGAGCCTCTTGCTTTCAGCTAGCTAGCTAATGTTAGCTGGCTGGCTGGCTCGACTATGCAAGTAACCATTTCAATAGAATGTTCATGATGTCACTGCGACAACTGTCATAAGACGTAGCTGGTAAATTCGCTCTGGCTATCTACTCTGATTTCAAAGCACTCATCTGAGTGTGCCAGAGCGCAGAATAACTGACGAATTTACGAATTTTCGAACGCTCAACACCCGTTGAACTGGTCAGTAAAGGTTGGCAAAAAAGCGTAATTACATTTTTGCCAGCAGCACATTTGTAGTCACCAACGCTCGGTATAACATAAAAATAACGTAACCAGCTCTGCTAGGGCTAGTAAAATGTTCAGAGTGAACTGTTCCCTCATTTGTGTCTGGAAGTAGCTAGCCAACGGTAGCCAGTTAGCTTGGGTGCTTGACTGCTGTTGTTAGGTCAGAAAGCTCGATCAACCCTACTCCTCGGCCAGTGTCCAGTGTGAGCTCTGAAAGTTCTGTGTTTATGAACGGACAATTTGACAAAGCTCTGAGTTTATGAACGTCCAGAGCGCACTCTGAGCACACTCTAGCACTCCAGATTGAATATATGATCACACCCATAGTATAAACCAGCCTTTAGTCTGAAATATTTGGTTGTTTAGTACATGGCCTCACATGTGTCTCCTTAAAGAGCTGGGTGCGGCCAAGGCTTAAGAGAGTGTGAACGATGCTGAATGGGTGAAGACTAATAAGAGCTCTCTAATACTAAAGGTGTACCAAAACATTCAAGAGACATTTTCAAACAAAATAGGTTACAAGTTTATCAACTTTCAAAGCAGAATTACTTACTTTTTGTTCCTCCTGCAGTATATGATATACCATTTTCTAGCTCTGAGTATCTACTTTTATCCAATGTAAAAGACACAATTTAAAATTTTGCCAAATAAGATTGAGCCGCATCTCTCACTTCTCCATGCTCACAGTGAGGAGAGGGAGTCCAAGTGGCTTGCTCACACAGCAGCCGACAGCAAAAGTGGACAAGCAGATACTTTCATAGCAGGAATACAAAATAATGCATAGGCTATTACTGTTGATCAAATTGTTCTAAAACCATTAGTCTATCTGCAGGAATGTTGTATTACAAAATCAAAGAAAATGACTGGCTTATGCAAAATGCTTCAGTAAGAGGAAGGCAATGTCGGTAACTTTCTGTTTATCGTCCTAGCTCTAATTGAGAGTATAGTGGTCAGTAAGTGCTCATGCCTGACTCCTCATCTCTGTCTGCTGACTGGCCATAAAAGAAGGGGCAGAACAGACATCCATCCCCCTTCTTAATCTCTGCTGATTTCCACTGATACCATTATGTGCTCTTTGGGGATAACCAAACTTCTCAGGTCATGAGGCCTGGACCTGAGCCTAATTGGGGGGAAATGTTTGGGGTCTGGGCACGGTGCTACTGCAGGAGCACCCAGAGTGAAAACTTTAGGTTATGACTTTAACCCTGTTTCTCTGATAGTATAAGTGAGGTATTTCACTATGGGATACACCCCCAGTGTATTCATCAGAAGCCTTCATTGCACTACGCCAGCCATGATTGGCTGGACGTCGAGAAGTGTGCGTCAGAGAGGGGTACCCTATAAAAGGACAGACGTAGCATCTCCTATTTGGAAAGGTGTTATTTAGTGAGCGCTTTACCCGTGTGAGGTTTGGTCCAGGAAGCGAAAAACTCATCACATTTTCTAAACTCCTTAGTCCTGTCCATGTTAATTAATTAATTTTTATTTAACCAGGCAAGTCAGTTAAGAACACATTCTTACAATGACGGCCAGAAGGACAACCATCTCTGCAGCACTCCACCTACCAGTGGCCAGGCGGAAGCCACAACTCAGTAAAAGGCACATGAGAGCCCGCTTGGAGTTTGCCAAAGGGCACTTAAAGGAATCTCAGGCCATGAGAAACAAGATTCTCTGGTCTGATGAAACCAAGATTGAACTATTTGGCCTGAATGCCAAGTGTCACGTCTGGAGGAAACTAGGCACCGCTCATCACCTGGCCAACACCATCCCTACAGTGAAGCATGGTGGTGGCTACATCTTGCTGTGTGGATGTTTTTCAGCGGCAGGGATTGAGACTAGTCAGGATCGAGGGAAAGATGAACGGAGCAATATACAGAGAGATCCTCGATGAAAAACTGCTCCAGAGTGCTCAGAACCTCAGACTGGGGTGAAGGTTCACTTTCCAACAAAACAACGACCCTAAGCACACAGCCAAGACAACGCAGGAGTGGCTTCGGGACAAGTCTCGGAATGTCCTGAGTGGCCGAGCCAGAGCCAGGAATTTAACTCAATCAAACATCTCTATAGAGACCTGAAAATAGCTGTGCAACCAAGAAGACTCGAGGCTGTAACCTCTGCCAAAGGTGCTTCAACAAAGTACTGAGTAAAAGGTCTGAATACTTATGTAAATGTAATATTTCCATTTTTTATTTGTAATACATTTGCAAAAATGTATAAAAAAAATGTTTTTGCTTTTTCATTATGGGGTATTGTGTGTAGATTTTGTGTAGATTGATGAGGGAAAAAATCTATTTCATAGATTATGTAACGTAACAAAATGTGGAAAAAGTAAAGGGGACTGAATACTTTCCGAATGCACTGTATGGTGAACAATATGTTTGGAACATCGAATCTCAGTAGAACCACTGTTTCGAATTGTAATATATATACACACTGAGTGTAAAAAACTTTAAGAAGAAGACCTTCCTAATATTTTGCCATGAGAACTGCCTCAATTTGTCGGGGCATGGACTCTGCAAGGTTTCAGGGATGCTCCACAGGGATGCTGGCCCATGTTGACTCCAATGCTTCCCACAGTTGTGTCAAATTGGCTGGATGTCCTTTGGTTGGTGGACCATTAGAGATACACACGGAAAACTGTTGAGCGTACCAGCACTTACGTATCATGATAATATCATAAAATTCCCAGCTTTAATTCACACACATAAACACACAATCGCTTTGCATGCAGGCGCATAATAATTGACCTACTATACCAGAGGAAATGGTATATGCAAAATACCTCAGACCCTTCTGTTAGCCTACTACCTTCTACTACTGAATAAAGATACTCTTGGTTACTCTCACCCAGACTTATCTTGGAGGAATTGCAATTTAAATGCAAATATTTCTTTATCTATCCCAGGCCCTGTGGGACCTTAGTTGAACCGACAGCTCCTGCAGTCCTGTCTGTGCAGGATTCACTTACAGGCATTTGAACTAGATCATTAGATGAACTTACTGTGTGCTCTTTGAGCGTTACTGAGAGACAGAGAGAAGGAGATGGAGTGGAAGGGAGAGAAATACGGCAACAGTACGCTTTAACTTGAAATTAAAATTACTTTGACAAAATTTGAAACGTGTAATATCTGAAAACGTAGATAGCTAGCTAGACTATCTTACCCGAATACATGGGTGGGTATACATGGATGGACACTTCTCCCTCTCTTTCACGGATGCCATGGTGGCCTTAGTTTGAAGATGTAATCCGGAGACAGGTGTTTTATACAACAACCTACTTGCATACTTGCAATCAAACGGCAGAACATTAAAAAAAACAGCGTTAGAAAGGATTACCTACACATACTGACCAGCTCATGTTATAGACAGAAGCGTGCAACATGGCAGACCAATCCGAACGCATCTTTCGACATGTCCAGCCCACCCATTATCTCAGCCAATCATGGCTAGCAGGAAGGTTCCTGTCTTTTTCTGTGGTAAGGCTCGTAATATTGTATTTACAGTTGGCATACAAGTTTGTTATTAAAGCACATGAAAGTTCACATGTTACAGAGGAATTAATGCCCAAAAATGCATTTAGATTTTTTATTTTTATTGACGTTTTCTGTGAGTATATAATTTATTTTTCACCTCTTAATGTTGAACTCATGGTACCACTTTTCAACCGGAGTAGGCTGTAGTATGGTTTTGATGCACCCGCAGAGTGGAGCAGAGCGAGCTATTTGCAGTGAATAGGTCTAGGCTTTTTGTAGGACATTAGCCTACATTTACTGACATATTATTTAATTACCCTACATGGCTATATAGCAACAATATCATATTTAGAGTTATCAATCTAGATAAGTGTTTTGAGTTCCCTCTATCTCAGGTGGTGAATAATATAGCCTATAGGGACCAATATGCACAAAGTTGTTGGCAAATCCTCTGAAGAGCCAAAAATACATCTCATAATTCTGGATCCTATTTTGACATGTTTGAAAATATAAATCATGCATTTCCTGGATATGTTAGATGAAATAGCTTACTTTTAAATCATAGGCTACCATCTCAGTTGTCTTACTTGGCACTGTAAAAAAAAAATCATAGAGTGTGGCTAAGTCAGGTAGGAGACCTGACCTGCTTACTGTGGAGAGAGAGGGACCGTGCAGGCACCATGTTATGCCGTGAGGCGCACGGTGTCCCCGGTGCGCAGGCATAGCCCGGTGCGGTACATAGCAGCGCCTCGTATCGGCCGGGCTAGAGTGGGCATCGAGCCAGGTGCCATAAAGCCGGCTCAGTTCATCTGGTCTCCAGTGCGTCTCCTCGGGCCGGGGTACATGGCACCAGCCCTACGTATGGTGTCCCCGGTTCGCCAGCACAGCCCAGTGCGGGCTATTCCACCTCGCCGCACTGGCCTGGCTACGGGGAGCAATTCAGCCAGGTATGGTTGGTCAGGCTCGGTGCTCGAGACCTGCAATGCGCCTCCACGGTCCGGCCTATCCGGTGCCGCCTCCACGCACCAGCCCTCCGGTGGCAACCCCCCGCACCAGGCTGTCTCTCCGTCTCCTCCCTACAGGTGCTCCCGCCTGTCCAGTGCTACCAGTCTTCCTCATGCCCAGCGCTGCCAGAGGCTCCCGTCTGTCCTGAGCTGCCAGAGTCTCCGTCTGTCCTGAGCTGCCAGAGCCGCCCGTCTGTCCTGAGCTGCCAGAGCCGCCCGTCTGTCCTGAGCTGCCAGAGCCGCCCGTCTGTCCTGAGCTGCCAGAGCCGCCCGTCAGTCCTGAGCTGCCAGAGCTGTCCGTCAGCCAGGAGCTGCCAGAGCCGTCCGTCAGCCAGGAGCTGCCAGAGCCGTCTGTCAGCCAGGAGCTGCCAGAGTTTCTCTCAATCGCCCTTCACTCCGGAGCTGCCGGAGTCTCCCGCCTGTCCGGTTCTGCCGGAATCTCCCGTCCAGTTGGGACCCATGGCGAGGGTCCCCAGTCCGAGGTCCGGGGGGGGGGGGGGGGGGTACTGTCACGGTCTGACCTTAGTTATTTTGTTATGCCTTTGTTTTAGTATGGTCAGGGCATGAGTTGGGTGGGTGGTCTCTGTTCCGTTTTTAATGTTGTGTTTGCGTTTGGCCTGGTATGGTTCTCAATCAGAGGCAGGTGTCGTTAGTTGTCTCGGATTGAGAATCATACTTAGGTAGCCTTTTCTCACTTGTGTTTCGTGGGTGTTTATTTTCTGTGTTTGTATTTCACCGTTCAGGACTGTTTTAGTTTCGTTCTCGTGTTTTGTTGTTTTTGTTTGAGTATTCGTTTTCATTAAAAGAGAATATGAATACTTACCACGCTGCACCTTGGTCCTTCTCTCCATCTCCTAACGACGAGCGTTACCGATTCGTTTTTTGGAACCTTCCGGTTACTAGTCCAACGCTCTAACCACCTGCCTTACATTGCACTCCACGAGGAGCCTGCGTGGCAGGCTGACTACCTGTTACGCGAGGGCAGCAAGAAGCCAAGGTAAGTTGCTAGCTAGCATTAAACTTGTAAAAAACAATCAATCTTCACATAATCACTAGTTAACTACACATGGTTGATGATATTACTAGTTTATCTAGCGGGTCCTACGTTGCATATAATTGATGCAGTGCCTGTTAATTTCTCATCGAATCACAGTCTACTTCGCCAAACGGGTGATGATTTAGGACTGTCGTTGCACCAAACCTAACCATAAATATCAATGCCTTTCTTTAAAATCAATACACAAGTATATATTTTTAAACCTGACTTAGAGATGCCACCCCGTCAGATAAAATACGGAACGGTTCAACTCAAATCAAAGTTTATTTGTCACGTGCGCCGAACCTTACAGTGAAATGCTTACTTACAGGCTCTAACCAATACTGCAGGGGGGAAAAAGTATGTGTGTCTCGGTGTGGAGGTAAGTAAAGAAATAAAACAACAGTAAAAATACATTTGAAAATAAGAGTAGCAAGGCTATATACAGACACCGGTTAGTCAGGCTTATTGAGGTAGTATGTACATGTGGGTATGGTTAAAGTGACTATGCAGATGGGACACAATGCAGATAGGCCGGTTAGCCAATGTGCGGGAGCACTAGTTGGTTGGGCCAATTGAGGTAGTATGTACATGAATGTATAGTTAAAGTGATGCATATAAGATAAACAGAGAATAGCAGCAGTGTAAAAGAGGGGTTGGGGGGGGTCACACAATGCAAATAGTCCGGGTAACCATTTGGTATTTCACTGAAAAAATAAACGTTTTGTTTACGAAATGATAGTTTCCGGATTCGACCATATTAATGACCAAAGGCTCGTATTTATGTGTGTTATTATGTTATAATTAAGTCTATGATTTGATATTTGATAGAGCAGTCTGACTGAGCGATGGTAGGCAGCAGCAGACTTGTACGATTTTAATTCAAACAGCACTTTTGTGCGTTTTGCCAGCAGCTCTTCGCAATGCTTCAAGCATTGAGCTGTTTATTACTTCAAGCCTATCAACTCCTGAGATTAGGCTGGTGTAACCAATGTCAAATGGCTAGCTAGTTAGCGGGGTGCGTTGTAATAGCGTTTCAATCGGTCACGTCACTCGCTCTGAGACTTGGAGTAGTTCTTCCCCTTGCTCTGCAAGGGCCGCGGCTTTTGTGGAGAGATGGGTAACGATGTTTCGAGGGTGGCTGTTGTCGATGTGTTCCTGGTTCGAGCCCAGGTAGGGGCGAGAAGAGGGACGGAAACTATACTGTTACACTGAAAATACTAAAGTGCCTATAAGAACACCCAATAGTCAAAGGTATATGAAATACAAATGGTATAGAGAGAAATAGTCCTATAATTCCTATAATAACTACAACCTAAAACTTCTTACCTGGGAATATTGAAGACTCATGTTTAAAGGAAACACCAGCTTTCATATGATCTCATGTTCTGAGCAAGGAACTTAAACGTTAGCTTTTTTACATGGCACATATAGCACTTTTACTTTCTTCTCCAACACTTTGTTTTTGCAGTATTTAAACCAAATTGAACATGTTTCATTATTTATTTGAGGCTAAATTGATTTTATTGATGTATTATATTAAGTTAAAATAAGTGTTCATTCAGTATTGTTGTAATTGTCATTATTACAATTAAAAATAAATAAAAAAATTGGCCGATTAATCTGTATTGGATTTTTTTGGTCCTCCAATAATCGGTATCGGCGTTGAAAAATCATAATCGGTCGACCTCTATCTCAGATCATGAGAAACAAGATTCTCTGTTCTTTTATCTCCTTAATCCTGTCCCATTGCTACAACTCCAGTATGGACTTGGGAGAGGCGAAACACAATCCAGCCAAGCTGCTCTGCTTCTTGACACAATGCCCGCTTAACCCGACACCAATGTGTCAGAGGAAACACTGTACACCTGGTGACCGTGTCAGTGTGCAATTCGCCCAGCCCACCACAGGAGTCGCTAGTGCGTGATGAGACAAGAATATCCCTGCCGGCCAAACCCTCCCTTAACTCGAATGACGCTGGGCCAATTGTGCTCCCCCCATGGGTCTCCCGGTCGCGGCCGGCTGCGACAGAGCCTGGACTCAAACCAGGATCTCTAGGGTCACAACTAGCACTGTGAGGCAGTGCCTTAGACCTCTGAGCCACTCGGGAGTCCCTAAGATTGAACTCTTTGGCCTGAATGCCAAGCGTCACGTCTGGAGGAAAGCTGGCACCATTCCTACGGTGAAGCATGGTGATGGCAGCATCATGCTGTGGGAATGCTTTTCAGCGGAAGGGACTGGGAGACTAGTCAGGATCGAGGGAAAGATGAACGGGGCAAAGTACAGAAAGATCCTTGATGAAAACCTGCTCCAGAGCGCTCAGGACCTCAGACTAGGGCAAAGGTTCACCTTCCAACAGGACAACAACCCTAAGCACACAGCCAAGACAACACAGGAGTGGCTTCGGGACAAGTCTTCCAATGTCCTTGAGAGGCCCAGCCAGAGCCCGGACTTGAACCCGATCGAACATCTCTGGAGAGACATAAAAATATCTGTGCAGCGACGCTCCCCATACAACCTAACAGAGCTTGAGAGTATCTGCAAAGAAGAATGGGAGAAACTCCCCAAATACAGGTATGCCAAGTTTGTAGCATCATACCCAAGAAGACTCATGGCTGTAATCGCTGCCAAAGGTACTTCAACAAAGTACTGAGTAAACGGTCTGAATACTTATGTACATTTTATATTTCCGTATGAAAAAAACCCAAATATTAAAGTTTTTGGTTTGTCAATATGGGGTGTTGTGTGTAGATTGATGAGGGGGGGAAACGATTTAATCAATTTTAGAATAAGGATGTAACGTAACAAAATGTGGAAAAAGTCAAGGGGTCTGAATACTTTCCGAATGCACTGTATATTATTGGAAGAGTATGCAGTTCCCCTCCACACATTTCCCTACCAAGCATCCTCTGTCTGAGCCAGTCTGGCCCACAGCCGAGCCATTACAAACCATGTAACAAAACTGTAGAGTCGGCTACTCTTGGCATCCTCGCTCTCCTTTTAAGACTTTGTACAGGCCTTGTACATTTCCACCAACCATCCTGCAAAGTTAAAATAAGAGCCAGAGGTAGGCCTAAACCCTGCCTTGCCTTTCAGAGGGATTTATTTGCAATATGGGATCTGCTTTGATTGTGTACATACAGATAAGGCACAGCAGCATGATGAGTATATGTTAAATCATCCATCAAAAAGGCAGTTTTTCCAAATGTTGATTGTGACTGATTGCCATTATGCTTTTGTCTATAATGTTAATCTTTGAGCCTTTGGAATTAGGATTATATCATATGGCCTATATAAAACTATGTATAGCCTACTGTACAAACTGGTTTGTTGCCTCGTAGTATCTTGTAAAAATCAGATAAAATAAAATCCTAATTATGTTACACATTGTTGAGTTGGAGGACCTGCTGAATTATTGTGGAAGAAGTAGATTGTAATTTGAGGAAATATGTAAAGTCTATGCACATCAATGTGTCTATGTAAAGGCCTGTTCAAATACTCATCAAACTAAACTACTTCAACTACTACTTCAACTACTACTTCAACTACTACTTCATAGCATTTCTTAGAATCCTGAGAAGTTCAAAAACGGGTGAATGTTGTTACTCTTGTATTTACCCAGGTGCACCAATAGGAAACAATCATGTCAGTTTGGGTCATGTTGCGTTGAATCCTTAAATACTCAACCTAATAATAATAAGAATAAGAATAATACTAGATTGGATTTATATAGTGCTTTTCTACCAACATGGATAGTCAAAGCACTTTACATAGTAGGGAGAAACTCACCTCACCCCAAATGGGTGATGCACGGTGACCATTTTTGTGCCAGAACACTCACCACACATCAGCTATCAGGTGGTGAGGTGAGGAGTGATATATGCCGATTAGGAATGAGGGGGATAATTAGGTAGCCATGATGCAATTGGGCCAGGTTGGGAATTTTGCCACTTGATCTAACATACAGAAAACTAGGTCAAATAAAGAAATGAAAGAAACCTGATAAATGCATTTTGAGCATGATTCCATTACCATACAAAAAAATTACAAGTAGCATAAACTGTTGTGTGACCTGATGTAAACTAGATGGAGATAAAGAGACTCCTGAGGCAAGAGGAGCCTTTGTTTTGAGAGGAGAGGGGGAGGAGAGGGGAGGGCTATCACAGGTGGAGAGGTGAAGGGGGAAGGTAGAAACCTCCTCTCTCCAGTGGCCATTGATCAGAGTTGGTGTCATGGTAACCAACACATTACCTTCACACACACACACAACAGCTGCTGGCTTGCTTACCTGTCTCAAGTGATAGTGGCTATTATACACTCAGTGTACAGTGTGGTCTTGTGTGTAGTGTAGTCAGCTCAGATCCATCAAACCACCCATTCTGTGTCCAGCAGTAGAGAGTGGTTCTGTTAACTGTGGAATGTGTGACATTCCAGACAATCTTCCAGCTCCCCACCACCCCCAACACAACCTCTCCCATCCCTTCTGTCTACAAGGGCCTCTGTCTCCAAGGATGGGTGAACCCTGGCCTTTCAAGACAATCATTCCAAGGCTTGATCAATGTTTGGATCCTTGTTATCATGAGGGTTACAGGAAACCAGATAGTTCTGTGAGCTCATACAGCCTTAAACAATACAACACCAGGCTAAGTGCCTGTCACATTATGTCAAGTTAACAACAGAGAACAGCACACGCTAACTGGAAAATCCACTTGGTGTGTAGATAATGACAATCAAAATGTAATCTGTATCTCTAAGCAGGAAACCAATGTCTCTGTCTCTTACACAATGTACAAGTGGTAGGTGACTCATCCATCTCCACCCAGGAAGGGTTTGATCTCTAGACTAGTTACAGGTAACTGCCAAAATAAATGAAACACTTGCCCATTATTTTGGCTACCATGGATAGAAGAAGAAGAAATCTCAGTGACTTTGAAAGAGGGATCTCAAAAGTGCATGGAGGGTTAAAAGAGTGTGTGTGTATATGTGTGTTTCAGTCACAAGATCTCAACCCAATGGAACTCTTATGGGAGATTCTTGAGCGACACCTAAGACAGCATTTTCCACCACCATCTTGTGGAAGAATGGTGTCACATCCCTCGAATAGAGATCCAGGCACTTGTAGAATATATGCCTAAGCGCATTGAAGCTGTTCTGGCTGCTCGTGCTGGCCCAACGTCTAGAGCTGGGACGATAAACCGAAAATTTGCCACCGTGCCTGCTCCATGCCTGCTCCACTTACTCATTGCTAGCTGTAGCCTGTCCTGAGGAGAAACTGCACTCCCTTGGGAGTCTGGGCTGTATCGTCCCTTATGTTGCATAGAAGTTAACACACTTGAATAATGCTACAAGGCATGTACATTTTTTTAAAAAACTTAATTACTGTTCACACAACAATGCCCATTAGCATTACAGGCTAGAACACTTTACAATGCAAGAAGATACCGGTAGCTTCAAGCTTTGTAGGTCAACATTCCTTGCTAGCTTACAACATCAATTCACTACCCATAGTACAAAACAGTGATAATGCAAAATATTGCTGATTTCAAAGTTGATTGTCACCAAAAACATTATTCATTTTCTTCATCTCCCCTGCCTCACATCTCTCAATATCATCTTCTGTGCGTGAGAATAACGTATAGAAACAGTGCGCACTTCCATAAAATAAAGGGTTGATTCTTCTATGGAAAAGCTGTTGATCAGTACAATAAAATAAGTCCCAAATGGAAGGGAACTGTTTTTCCTCTGTAGCCTCTTGAAATCAACCAAAACAAGCTCAATAACTCAATGCATCCACACCTATTGAATATGCATTCACCTGTATTGTGAATAAGCCTAGGCTACATCTTGATTTACCTAGTTCCTTAATAGACTCGAGATTTACAATTCAAATAAATGATTACCCTTATGTTATGTAGTTAGATTGATTAAAAAAATATATGTCAAATTGATTGTATGATTGTATAATTGATTAATTCATTAAAAAAAATAACATTTAAAATGTAATAATGAACTCAAAAGATCTGTCTGAATCAAGTGCCATTCTCTGACTTTGGCTAATATGCCTTTTTTTTTTGCTGTGGTATCGTTTTGGTAACGAGTATCGTGATGGTATAGAGCAGAGTTATGGACTCGAGTCACATGACACGGACTCGAGGCTGACTCGAGTCACAAACTTGATGACTTGAGACTCGACAGAAAATAATTTAACTTGAGACTTGACTTGGAGCTTTAAGACTTGGGACTCGACTTTGACTTGAGACTGATGACTTGATCTTATCTAGCCAGGTTTGGCAATGTTTTGTCACTCATTTTGTGGCACAGAGTCTACATGGTTTACTCTACACACAGCCAGAGACAGTAGCAGCACCATCGCTCTTACAAAACAACCTGCAACAGATTGGCACTGACTGGACCAGCAAACTGTCAATCAATACAGGTCTGGTGGCAAGCTAGCAAACAGATTGCTGATTTGCTGTACAGCTATAGGATTGGGTTCAGCGCAAAAGTCAAATTATAGGAAGAGAAGATTGCCGTAATAAATAAATATGCAGTATCAACATTTTTGGGGGGGATCAAGAAAATTAACTTTTTACATTGCAAGCCCATCAGTAATGGGTCAATAATTACTAGCATAGGCCTACTGGTATTTTAGGAAGTAACAAATGCTTGAAATTGATAATTTACTTATGAAGCTTGCATTTGGAATTTGATTCAAATTAATTATTACTGTGGCAAAGACGCACCATAGTTCAGAGATTCGTACGTCTGTGTCCTATGTCTCTGACATTCTGGTTGTGCGAAATAGAATCACACGTGCCTCAGTGTGCATAGAAATATGTTACGTGGCCTGCAATCCACGCTTTGGAGTCAGAACGTTGAATAAGATACATTTATTGTTCTATGTATGCATTGTGTTGAAATATCATTAATAATCATTAAGTCTTATTAAGACAAATGCATCAGTGTGGAAATTGCCTTTTACATTGTAGAACCAGTTTGTTTATTGGTTGTAATTGCCAATTGGGTAATTGTATGGGTCCTGGGGGCCAAATGCTTATATTATGTAAGCCTACCGTTTGAGCTCCTGTTAGACAGATTCCATTTGGTTTTTCAAGGGGAGGATGTACAGTCTTGCCCTCTACCTGTGTCCGTTCAAATATGACAGGTTAATCCGGATACAGAGGCTATTTTTTGGGGCTATTGCCGGTGTATATTTGTTAAATCTACATGTATATTTTGTATGATATGGCACTTTCACCTTCAGATCACCATGACTTGTAAATAAATCTACACGCTGAGCATGTCAACCTGCCTGCCTTCTGCTGGTTTCATGCTCTTATGACTGCTACCAGGACAATATTTTACAATTAGCTTACATGGGCTAATAAAAATGTGTTGTACAAACAATTATGAAAAGGGCTGTCTGGTAGCCTCAATAAATAGACAAAGATTTGTAGTTGAACAAGTCATTGCATGTATAGATTTTTTTAAACTTGATTTAAGACTTGACTTGAAAACTTGTGACTCGACTTGCTCTTAGAATGCACGACTTTGACTTCACTCGAGTCTTGACCCGTTCTACTTGGGACTAGACTTGAGTCTTGCTTGTGACTAGAATAATAGTGACTTGGTCCCACCTCTGGTATAGACTATTGTGATACTAAACCTGGTATCGAAGTCAGAATTCTGGTATTGTGACAACACTAGACCATACCGATCACTTATCGCTGGTATTTTGCTTCTATGTGACCCGTTTCAAGAAAATAGGCGTATGTCACGGGTCACTACTTCACACAAGAGCCATTTGAACGTAATATTTTGTTTTATCAAAATGAGCATTTTGGCAGAAATGCCTTCTGAGACATGTGAACTTTCATGTGCCGTAATAACAAACTTCTATACCGTCTGTCAGAGATGTTCACAAGTCTTTGAGGTAGAGTCCAAGTCAAGTCTCAAGTCTTTTAGGGCCAAGTCTAAGTCAAGTCTCAAGTCCCTTTTGGAAATGGCTTTCTTCCTGCTGTGGGTTAGGTCTATAAACCTTGTAAATGATTTGAAGAGACTCTCTTGTTCATTAGTCCAAATTGTATGAAAGAAAGCACATCAGGCGCTATTTAAATCAAAACAATTTACATTAATAAAAGTCATTGTAAGGGATATGAAAAAAAGCAAACATAACATTTTAAAGTGCATGGGTATTTTGTGGCAGACATTGTCTATATTTCAATTCATTCTGTCACACAAACAGAAAAGCTGTAGATGAGGGAAGATAAATGACAAGTATAAATGTAAACCAAACTGACAAGTGTTCATAACTGCACTAGTAAAGTGTCCTATATATCAAAAGTAATGACCTTTAGGGGCTGGTAAAACCTTGGATCATTGCTATTCTAACATCCGCGACGCATATAAGGCCCTCCCCCGCCCTCCTTTCGGAAAAGCTGACGACGACTCCATTTTGTTGCTCCCTAACTACAGACAGAAGCTAAAACAAGAAGATCCCGCGCTGAGGTCTGTTCAACGCTGGTCCGACCAATCTGACTCCACGCTCCAAGACTGCTTCCATCACGAGGACTGGGATATGTTCCGCATTGCGGCGAACAACAGCATTGACGAATACGCCGATTCGGTGTGCGAGTTCATTAGAACGTGCATTGAAGATGTCGTTCCCATAGCAACGATTAAAACATTCCCAAACCAGAAACCGTGGATTGATGGCAGCATTCGCATGAAACTGAAAGCGCGAACCACTGCTTTTAATCAGGGCAAGGTGACCGAAAACATGACCGAATACAAATAGTGTAACTATTCCCTCCGCAAGGCAATCAAACAAGCTAAGCGTCAGTATAGAGACAAAGTAGAGTCGCAATTCAACGGCTCAGACACAAGAGGTATGTGGCAGGGTCTACAGTCAATCACGGATTACAAAAAGAAAACCAGCCCCGTCACGGACCAGGATGTCTTGCTCCCAGGCAGACTAAATAACTTTTTTGCTCGCTTTGAGGACAATACAGTGCCACTGACACGGCCAGCAACCAAAACATACGGACTCTCCTTCACTGCAGCCAACGTGAGTAAAACATTTAAACGTGTTAACCCTCGCAAGGCTGCAGGCCCAGACGGCATCCCCAGCCGCGCCCTCAGAGCATGCGTAGACCAGCTGGCTGGTGTGTTTACGGACATATTCAATCATCCCTTATCCCAGTCTGCTGTTCCCACATGCTTCAAGAGGGCCACCATTGTTCCTGTTCCCAAGAAAGCTAAGGTAACTGAGCTAAACGACTACCGCCCCGTAGCACTCACTTCCGTCATCATGAAGTGCTTTGAGAGACTAGTCAAGGACCATATCACCTCCACCCTACCTGACACCCTAGACCCACTCCAATTTGCTTACCGCCCAAATAGGTCCACAGACGACGCAATCTCAACCACACTGCACACTACCCTAACCCATCTGGACAAGAGGAATACCTATGTGAGAATGCTGTTCATCGACTACAGCTCAGCATTTAACACCATAGTACCCTCCAAACTCGTCATCAAGCTCGAGACCCTGGGTCTCGACCCCGCCCTGTGCAACTGGGTACTGGACTTCCTGACGGGCCGCCCCCAGGTGGTGAGGGTAGGTAACAACATCTCCACCCCGCTGATCCTCAACACTGGGGCCCCACAAGGGTGAGTTCTGAGCCCTCTCCTGTACTCCCTGTTCACCCACGACTGCGTGGCCACGCACGCCTCCAACTCAATCATCAAGTTTGCGGATGACACTACAGTGGTAGGCTTGACTACCAACAACGACGAGATGGCCTACAGGGAGGAGGTGAGGGCCCTCGGAGTGTGGTGTCAGGAAAATAACCTCACACTCAACGTCAACAAAACTAAGGAGATGATTGTGGACTTCAGGAAACAACAGGGAGCACCCCCCTATCCACATCGATGGGACAGTAGTGGAGAGGGTAGTAAGTTTTAAGTTCCTCGGCGTACACATCACAGACAAACTGAATTGGTCCACCCACACAGACAGCATCGTGAAGAAGGCGCAGCAGCGCCTCTTCAACCTCAGGAGGCTGAAGAAATTTGGCTTGTCACCAAAAACACTCACAAACTTCTACAGATGCACAATCGAGAGCATCCTGTCGGGCTGTATCACTGCCTGGTACGGAAACTGCTCCGCCCACAACCGTAAGGCTCTCCAGAGGGTAGTGAGGTCTGCACAACGCATCACCGGGGGCAAACTACCTGCCCTCCAGGACACCTACACCACCCGATGTCACAGGAAGGCCATAAAGATCATCAAGGACAACAACCACCCAAGCCACTGCCTGTTCACCCCGCTATCATCCAGAAGGCGAGGTCAGTACAGGTGCATCAAAGCTGGGACCGAGAGACTGAAAAACAGCTTCTATCTCAAGGCCATCAGACTGTTAAACAGCCACCACTAACATTGAGTGGCTGCTGCCAACACACTGACTCAACTCCAGCCACTTTAATAATGGGAATTGATGGAAATTGATGGAAAATATATCACTAGCCACTTTAAACAATGCTACTTAATATAATGTTTACATACCCTACATTATTCATCTCATATGTATATGTACAGTGCCTTGCGAAAGTATTCGGCCCCCTTGAACTTTGTGACATTTTGCCACATTTCAGGCTTCAAACTTAAAGATATAAAACTGTATTTTTTTGTGAAGAATCAACAACAAGTGGGACACAATCATGAAGTGGAACGACATTTATTGGATATTTCAAACTTTTTTAACAAATCAAAAACTGAAAAATTGGGCGTGCAAAATTATTCAGCCCCCTTAAGTTAATACTTTGTAGCGCCACCTTTTGCTGCGATTACAGCTGTAAGTCGCTTGGGGTATGTCTCTATCAGTTTTGCACATCGAGAGACTGAATTTTTTTCCCATTCCTCCTTGCAAAACAGCTCGAGCTCAGTGAGGTTGGATGGAGATGCATTTGTGAACAGCAGTTTTCAGTTCTTTCCACAGATTCTCGATTGGATTCAGGTCTGGACTTTGACTTGGCCATTCTAACACCTGGATATGCTTATTTTTGAACCATTCCATTGTAGATTTTGCTTTATGTTTTGGATCATTGTCTTGTTGGAAGACAAATCTCCATCCCAGTCTCAGGTCTTTTGCAGACTCCGTCAGGTTTTCTTGCAGAATGGTCCTGTATTTGGCTCCATCCATCTTCCCATCAATTTTAACCATCTTCCCTGTCCCTGCTGAAGAAAAGCAGGCCCAAACCATGATGCTGCCACCACCATGTTTGACAGTGGGGATGGTGTGTTCAGTGTGATGAGCTGTGTTGCTTTTATGCCAAACATAACGTTTTGCATTGTTGCCAAAAAGTTCAATTTTGGTTTCATCTGACCAGAGCACCTTCTTTCACATGTTTGGTGTGTCTCCCAGGTGGCTTGTGGCAAACTTTAAACGACACTTTTTATGGATATCTTTAAGAAATGGCTTTCTTCTTGCCACTCTTCCATAAAGGCCAGATTTGTGCAATATACGACTGATTGTTGTCCTATGGACAGAGTCTCCCACCTCAGCTGTAGATCTCTGCAGTTCATCCAGAGTGATCATGGGCCTCTTGGCTGCATCTCTGATCAGTCTTCTCCTTGTATGGGCTGAAAGTTTAGAGGGACGGCCAGGTCTTGGTAGATTTGCAGTGGTCTGATACTCCTTCCATTTCAATATTATCCCTTGCACAGTGCTCCTTGGGATGTTTAAAGCTTGGGAAATCTTTTTGTATCCAAATCCGGCTTTAAACTTCTTCACAACAGTATCTCGGACCTGCCTGGTGTGTTCCTTGTTCTTCATGATGCTCTCTGCGCTTTTAACGGACCTCTGAGACTATCACAGTGCAGGTGCATTTATGGGGAGACTTAAATACAATCCACCTGTGTGTAATCATCATCATTAGTCATTTAGGTCAACATTGGATCATTCAGAGATCCTCACTGAACTTCTGGAGAGAGTTTGCTGCACTGAAAGTAAAGAGGCTGAATAATTTTGCACGCCCAATTTTTCAGTTTTTGATTTGTTAAAAAAGTTTGAAATATCCAATAAATGTCGTTCCACTTCATGATTTTGTCCCACTTGTTGTTGATTCTTCACAAAAAAATACAGTTTTATATCTTTATGTTTGAAGCCTGAAATGTGGCAAAAGGTCGCAAAGTTCAAGGGGGCCGAATACTTTCGCAAGGCACTGTATATACTGTACTCATCTACTGCATCTTTATTTAATACATGTATCACTAGCCACTTTAAACTATGCCACTTTACTCATCTCATATGTATATACTGCATCTTGCCTATGCCGTTCTGTCCCATCACTCATTCATATATCTTTATGTACATATTCTTTATCCCTTTACACTTGTGTGTATAAGGTAGTAGTTGTGGAATTGTTAGGTTAGATTACTCGTTGGTTATTACTGCATTGTTGGAACTAGAAGCACAAGCATTTCGCTACACTCGCATTAACATCTGCTAACCATGTGTATGTGACAAATACATTTGATTATAAAAAATATACTAAAATATACTTACTGACCATGACATTTAACAGAAATACAAGTAGCAAATTACATCCTGTGCCCTAAGACGGAGAACATTTCTGTTGCAGACAGTTTACATTTCAGAAAGATCAAGTTTGTCAGCGTTTTTGCACTGAGCCTGACATGATGAGGGCGCATGATGAGGCCTCCATGACTAAACACTCTCTCCACTGGGGCACTGGTGGCAGGCACAGCTAACACTTGAAATCGATACGTTCTTGTCTGCATATTTTTTTGACATTCTAGAATGCTTTTCAGCCCTCTGGATTAAACTACTTTGTGTTACAATGCCGCCTGTTCAAATGAAATCAAATTGTATTAGTCACATGCGCCGAATACAACAGGTGTACGTACACCTTACAGTGAAATGCTTACTTACGAGCCCAAAACCAACAATGCAGTTTAAAATATGGACAAGAATAAGAGATAAAAAAGAAAAAAAAAAAAAAGTAATTGAAGAGCAGCAGTAAAATAACAATAGCGAGACTATATACAGGGGGGTACCAATACAGAGTCAATGTGCGGGACACCGGTTAGTTGAGGTAGTATGTACATGTAGGTAGAGTTATTAAAGTGACTGTGCATAGATGACAACAGAGAGTAGCAGTGGTGTAAAGGGGGGGAGGGGACAATGCAAATAGTCCGGGTAGCCATTTGACTAGATGTTCAGGAGTCTTATGGCTTGGGGGTAGAAGTTGTTCAGAAGCCTCTTGGACCTAGACTTGGCTCTCCGGTACCGCTTGCCGTCGATGACTAGGGTGGCTGGAGTCTGACAATTTTTAGGGCCTCATTCCACGGCCTGGTATAGAGGTCCTGGATGGCAGGAAGCTTGGCCCCAGTGATGTACTGGGCCGTTCGCACTACCCTCTGTAGTGCCTTGCGGTTGGAGGCTGAGCAGTTGCCATACCAGGCAGTGATGCAACCAGTCAGGATGCTCTCGATGGTGCAGCTGTAGAACCTTTTGAGGATCTGAGGACCCATGCCAAATCTTTTTCAGTCTCCTGAGGGGAATAGGTTTTGTCGTGCCCTCTTCATGACTGTCTTGGTCAGCTTGGACCATGTTAGTTTGTTGGTGACATGGACACCACGGAACGTGAAGCTCTTAACCTGCTCCACTGCAGCCCTGTCGATGAGAATGGTGGCGTGCTCGGTCCTCTTTTTCCTGTAGTCCACAATCATCTCCTTTGTCTTGATCACGTTGTGGGAGAGGTTGTTCTCCTGGCACCACATGGCCAGGTCGCTGACCTTCTCCCTATAGGCTGTCTCGTTGTTGTCGGTGATCAGGCCTACTACTGTTGTGTCATCAGCAAATGTAATGATGGTGTTGGAGTCGTGCCTGGCCGTGCAGTCATGAGTGAACAGGGAATACAGCAGGGGACTGAGCACGAACCTCTGAGGGGCCCCTGTGTTGAGGATCAGCGTGGCAGATGTGTTGTTACTTACCCTTACCACCTGGGGGCGGCCCATCAGGAAGTCAAGGATCCAGTTGCAGAGGGAGGTGTTTAGTCCAGGGTCCTTAGCTTATTGATGAGCTTTGAGGGCACTATGGTGTTGAACGTTGTGCTACAGTCAATGAATAGCATTCTCGCATATGTGTTCCTTTTGTTCAGGTGGGAAAAGGCAGTGTCGAGTGCAATATTGATTGCATCATCTGTGGATCTGTTGGGGCGGTATGCAAATTTAAGTGGGTCTAGGGTTTCTGGGTGTTGATGTGAGCCATGACCAGCCTTTCAAAGCACTTCGTGGCTACAGACGTGTTCCATGTTATCTGACAGAATGTACAACAAAAACTTATCCCAGTACTGACTTACATTGTTCACAAGTCTCTCATCTAGAATCCAAGTCAAGTCTCAAGGCAACTGATCGCGAGTCTAAGTCAAGTCGCAAGTAATTTTGCGACTTAAGTGCAACTCGAGACAGAGTCTCGGACTCGAGTTTCCATCTCTACCATCTGTAAATACAAATAAAATTGTTAAATTACGAGCCTGGTTGGTTTAGCCACATAAAAAGCCAGCAACATTCCTGCTAGCCATGATTGGCTGAGATAATGAATGGGCTGGACATGCCAAGAAATTAGTTCAGGCTGGTCTGCCATATAGCAAGCTTCTGTCTATTTGAGCTGGTTAGTATGTGTAGGTAATCCTGTTTTATTTTTTTTATTTTTATTTCACCTTTATTTAACCAGGTAGGCTAGTTGAGAACAAGTTCTCATTTGCAACTGCGACCTGGCCAAGATAAGGCATAGCAGTGTGAACAGACAACACAGAGTTACACATGGAGTAAACAATTAACAAGTCAATAACACAGTAGAAAAAAGGGGAGTCTATATATACATTGTGTGCAAAAGGCATGAGAAGGTAGGCAAATAATTACAATTATGCAGATTAACACTGGAGTGATAAATGATCAGATGGTTATGTAAAGGTAGAGATAGAGATATTGGTGTGCAAAAGAGCAGAAAAATAAATAAATAAAAACAGTATGGGGATGAGGTAGGTGAAAATGGGTGGGCTATTTACCAATAGACTATGTACAGCTGCAGCGATCGGTTAGCTGCTCAGATAGCAGATGTTTGAAGTTGGTGAGGGAGATAAAAGTCTCCAACTTCAGCGATTTTTGCAATTCGTTCCAATCACAGGCAGCAGAGAACTGGAACGAAAGGCGGCCAAATGAGGTGTTGGCTTTAGGGATGATCAGTGAGATACACCTGCTGGAGCGCGTGCTACGGATGGGTGTTGCCATCGTAACCAGTGAACTGAGATAAGGCGGAGCTTTACCTAGCATGGACTTGTAGATGACCTGGAGCCAGTGGGTCTGGCGACGAATATGTAGCGAGGGCCAGCCGACTAGAGCATACAAGTCGCAGTGGTGGGTGGTATAAGGTGCTTTAGTGACAAAACGGATGGCACTGTGATAAACTGCATCCAGTTTGCTGAGTAGAGTGTTGGAAGCAATTTTGTAGATGACATCGCCGAAGTCGAGGATCGGTAGGATAGTCAGTTTTACTAGGGTAAGTTTGGCGGCGTGAGTGAAGGAGGCTTTGTTGCGGAATAGAAAGCCGACTCTTGATTTGATTTTCGATTGGAGATGTTTGATATGGGTCTGGAAGGAGAGTTTAGAGTCTAGCCAGACACCTAGGTACTTATAGATGTCCACATATTCAAGGTCGGAACCATCCAGGGTGGTGATGCTGGTCAGGCGTGCGGGTGCAGGCAGCGAACGGTTGAAAAGCATGCATTTGGTTTTACTAGCGTTTAAGAGCAGTTGGAGGCCACGGAAGGAGTGCTGTATGGCATTGAAGCTCGTTTGGAGGTTAGATAGCACAGTGTCCAAGGGCGGGCCGGAAGTATACAGAATGGTGTCGTCTGCGTAGAGGTGGATCAGGGAATCGCCCGCAGCATGAGAAACATCATTGATATATACAGAGAAAAGAGTCGGCCCGAGAATTGAACCCTGTGGCACCCCCATAGAGACTGCCAGAGGACCGGACAGCATGCCCTCCGATTTGACACACTGAACTCTGTCTGCAAAGTAATTGGTGAACCAGGCAAGGCAGTCATCCGAAAAACCGAGGCTACTGAGTCTGCCGATAAGAATACGGTGATTGACAGAGTCGAAAGCCTTGGCAAGGTCTATGAAGACGGCTGCACAGTACTGTCTTTTATCGATGGCGGTTATGATATCGTTTAGTACCTTGAGCGTGGCTGAGGTACACCCGTGACCGGCTCGGAAACCAGATTGCACAGCGGAGAAGGTACGGTGGGATTCAAGATGGTCAGTGATCTGTTTGTTGACTTGGCTTTCGAAGACCTTAGATAGGCAGGGCAGGATGGATATTGGTCTGTAACAGTTTGGGTCCAGGGTGTCGCCCCCTTTGAAGAGGGGGATGACTGCGGCAGCTTTCCAATCCTTGGGGATCTCAGACGATATGAAAGAGAGGTTGAACAGGCTGGTAATAGGGGTTGCGACAATGGCGGCGGATAGTTTCAGGAATAGAGGGTCCAGATTGTCAAGCCCAGCTGATTTGTACGGGTCCAGGTTTTGCAGCTCTTTCAGAACATCTGCTATCTGGATTTGGGTAAAGGAGAACCTGGAGAGGCTTGGGCGAGTAGCTGCGGGGGGGGGGAGCTGTTGGACGAGGTTGGAGTAGCCAGGCGGAAGGCATGGCCAGCCGTTGAGAAATGCTTGTTGAAGTTTTCGACAATCATGGATTTATCGGTGGTGACCGTGTTACCTAGCCTCAGTGCAGTGGGCAGCTGGGAGGAGGTGCTCTTGTTCTCCATGGACTTCACAGTGTCCCAGAACTTTTTGGAGTTGGAGCTACAAGATGCAAACTTCTGCCTGAAGAAGTTGGCTTTAGCTTTCCTGACTGACTGTGTGTATTGGTTCCTGACTTCCCTGAACAGTTGCATATCGCGGGGACTGTTCGATGTTAGTGCAGTCCGCCACAGGATGTTTTTGTGCTGGTCGAGGGCAGTCAGGTCTGGAGTGAACCAGGGGCTATATCTGTTCTTAGTTCTGCATTTTTTGAACGGAGCATGCTTATCTAAAATGGTGAGGAAGTTACTTTTAAAGAAAGACCAGGCATCCTCAACTGACGGGATGAGGTCAATGTCCTTCCAGGATACCCGGGCCAGGTCGATTAGAAAGGCCTGCTCACAGAAGTGTTTTAGGGAGCGTTTGACAGTGATGAGGGGTGGTCGTTTGACTGCGGCTCCATAGCGGATACAGGCAATGAGGCAGTGATCGCTGAGATCCTGGTTGAAGACAGCGGAGGTGTATTTGGAGGGCCAGTTGGTCAGGATGACGTCAATGAGGGTGCCCTTGTTTACAGAGTTAGGGTTGTACCTGGTGGGTTCCTTGATGATTTGAGTGAGATTGAGGGCATCTAGCTTAGATTGTAGGACTGCCGGGGTGTTAAGCATATCCCAGTTTAGGTCACCTAACAGAACAAACTCTGAAGCTAGATGGGGGGCGATCAATTCACAAATGGTGTCCAGGGCACAGCTGGGAGCTGAGGGGGGTCGGTAGCAGGCGGCAACAGTGAGAGACTTATTTCTGGAGAGAGTAATTTTCAAAATTAGTAGTTCGAACTGTTTGGGTATGGACCTGGAAAGTATGACATTACTTTGCAGGCTATCTCTGCAGTAGACTGCAACTCCTCCTCCTTTGGCAGTTCTATCTTGACGGAAGATGTTATAGTTGGGTATGGAAATCTCAGAATTTTTGGTGGCCTTCCTGAGCCAGGATTCAGACACGGCAAGGACATCAGGGTTAGCAGAGTGTGCTAGAGCAGTGAGTAAGACAAACTTAGGGAGGAGGCTTCTGATGTTGACATGCATGAAACCAAGGCTTTTTCGATCACAGAAGTCAACAAATGAGGGTGCCTGGGGACATGCAGGGCCTGGGTTTACCTCCACATCACCCGCGGAACAGAGAAGGAGTAGTATGAGGGTGCGGCTGAAGGCTATCAAAACTGGTCGCCTAGGGCGTTGGGGACAGAGAATAAGAGGAGCAGGTTTCTGGGCATGGTAGAATATATTCAGGGCATAATGCGCAAACAGGGGTATGGTGGGGTGCGGGTACAGCGGAGGTAAGCCCAGGCACTGGGTGATGATGAGAGAGGTTGTATCTCTGGACATGCTGGTTGTAATGGGTGAGGTCACCGCATGTGTGGGGGGTGGGACAAAGGAGGTAACAGGGGTATAAAGAGTGGAACTAGGGGCTCCATTGTAAACTAAAACAATGATAACTAACCTGCACAACAGTATACAAGGCATATTGACATTTGAGAAAGACATACAGCGAGGCATACAGTAATCACAGGTGTTGAATTGGGAGAGCTAGCTAAAACAGTAGGTGAGACAACAGCTAATCAGCTAGCACAACAACAGCAGGTAGAATGGCGATTGATTAGGCAGAGAGGGTCGGATTAACTACACACAGAGCCTAAGTGCGGCTGGGGCCGACAGGTAAAACATAAACAAGCAGAATGGATTACCGTGATTAATGGACAGTCCAGCATGCATCAGCTATGTAGCCAAGTGATCAGTGTCCAAGGGGCAGCGGTGGATGGGGCAGGGAAGCTGGACTGGCGAGTGTTATCCAGGTTAGAAAACTAACAATGACCAAATAGCTTGTAGCCAGTTAGCTGGTTAGCTTCTGGAGGTTCTTGAGTGTGTTCTAAAAATGTAAAGATAATAGCGGTTCCGTATCACATTGGGTGAGGCAGGTTACCGGAAGGTATAAACAAATTAAAAATCGAAAAGGGATAGAAAGTAAATATGGGTTCAGTGAGTGTTTGGGACGCGGCGATTCAGACGTTTAGCAGGCCTGTGCTAACAAGCTAACAGTTAGTAGACGGTGCTAAACACGGTAGCAGTTAGCGGACCGGGCTAAACAAGCTAGCAGTTAGCAGGCCGAATTTGCAAGCAAGGAGATAGCAAGGGCTAGAGAGTTAGCCTTTGGGGACGTCGCGATGGGGGTATCTGTTTATTCCTCTTCATGCAGTGACATCGATGGACCGGTCGTGGGTCTGGATATTGTAGCCCAGGAGCTCAAAATGTTCCGTTTGCGATGGGAATCCGGGGATGAAAAATAAAATAAAATAATAAATAGGTCCGTTATGCTCTGGTTAGAGTCGCGTTGTTCGAACTGGCGAGAGCTTTCCGAGCTAAAGGTTAGCTGATGACCGGTTAGCTGAGGACCGCTAGCAATGTTTTGCTGAAGCTGGTAGTTCGTTGGCTAGCTTCAGTTGAGGGGTTCCAAGGTCCGAAGTAAATATAAATACTTTAGGAAAAATAGCTACGTTGGGTGAGGCGGGTTGCAGGAGAGTATTTAGAAGAAGTTGAGGTTCAGCAAAAAGTTTTAAAGATATGTGAAGAAAAAAAAAACGAAAACAAACGATATATACAAGGGACACAACACGACAATACGTCCTACTGCTACGCCATCTTGGATCAAAAAAAAAAGCTGTCTAACACAGCTTTTAAAAAATATATATTGCTTAGTAGAACTGCATAAGTGTTGCTCTCCACTTTCTGGAGGACCAAGTTTTGAAATCAGAGGAGTTAGAGTTTGATAGCTAAGGAGATGGAGAAAACACCTGTCTCCGGATTACATTTTCAAACTAAGGGCAATCATGGCATCTGTGACAGGGAGAAGCGTCCAACCATAATGTAAGATAGTCTAGCTAGCTACATTTTCAGATATTACACGTTTCTAATTTTGACATCAAATCTTTTAATTTCAAGTTAGAGTGTACTGTTAGCTAGCTAGCTTTAGCCGGCTGGCTCGCTAGCTAACGTTACATGTATGATCCTATTATTCGTATCTCAGAGCCATTTGCTTTGCTAGTTATAGCCTAATATTAGCTAGCTAACATTGAACCTGTTTGGTTAGCTACCTGCAGATTCATGCAAGGTAGTAATGTCATGAGTTGGGATTATGGTTCATTGTTTAGCTAGGTAGCTACATGTCTTAACAAAAGACTCCACTATGCAAGTGTCCATTTTAATAGAATGTCAATGCAACAACTGTTAGCCAGTTCGCTTGGGTGCTTGACTGCTGTTAGGACAGAATGCTCGGATCAACAATTAAAGAGATTGGTGGAGCTAAAGCTTAAGAGGTTGTGAATGATGCTGAATAGGTGTAGACAAAGAAGAGCTCTTCAGTAGGTACCAAAACATTCAAAGGCCACTTTCTCAAAAGTGAGGTTACAAGTTTGTCAACTTTCAAAGCAGATTTACTTTCCAATTGTTCCTCAAATGCAGTGTATAATATACTATTTTGTAGCTCTGTGTCTCTCCTTTCATCAAACATAAAACGGCCGCGACCGGGAGGTCCGTGGGGCGACTCACAATTGACATAGCGTCGTCCGGGTTAGGGAGGGCTTGGCCGGTAGGGATATCCTTGTCTCATCACGCACCAGCTACTCCTGTGGCAGGCCGGCCGCAGTGCGTGCCAACCAAGGTTGCCAGGTGCACGGTGTTTCCTCCGACACATTGGTGCGGCTGGCTTCCGGGTTGGATGCGCGCTGTGTTAAGAAGCAGTGCGGCTTGGTTGTGTTGTGTATTGGAGGACGCATGACTTTCAACCTTCGTCTCTCCCGAGCCCGTACGGGAGTTGTAGAGATGAGACAAGATGGTAGCTACTAACAATTGGATACCACGAAATCGGGAGTTGTAGCGATGAGACAAGATGGTAGCTACTAACAATTGGATATTGGGGAGAAAAAAAGGGGGTAGAATAAAAAAAAATAAAAAAAATAAACACATAAGACCAAATCAAGGCCGCCGGTCACATATCGTTCATTACAACGATATTTACTAGAGGAATGTGAAGTTTGAAATTAAATATGTTTGCTAAAATGGGTGACTGTTAATGGGACAATTGATGGCTACAACAATCAAACTAGTACTAGTAGTTTAAAGGATCATATTTTTTTATTGCACATTAATTATCTTTCTATTTATCGTTATCACATTAATTTAGGCAATTTATTGCAATGGATTTTTGTCCATATCGTCCCAACTCTACCAATGCCCTATTAAGACACTTTATGTTGGTGTTTGCTTTATTTTGGCAGTCTCCAGTACATCCTTTCCTCTGACTTCATGGATCTCTAACGATTGAACAAGTTAAAGCCAGTCAAATGATGAGAATGAACTTGTTGCTTACACCTTTACAGATCATTGCAGAAGAGACAAGCGGAAAGGAAGTCTACTAAAACCAATGTCTCCAGTGGAGCCAAGTACACTCGCCATGCAGATATTACAATATTACAATACAATAAGGGAACTAAGTCCTGTTAACTTAGAAAAAAGAGTGGGGGAGATGTGTGAGGTGAGGAAGGGGTGGGATTCCACCAAGGGATTCTGATAGATTAGGGGTTTATGAGGGAGTTGGGGTACGCAGGCCAGAAAAGGTTCAATCATATCTAAGCCAAGGGGGAGGTAGTGGTTGGTGGCTGTTAGGGATGCCATGAAACAATATTGTATAAATATTTTTTTTTACCCTTGGTAAGTAGTCCAGTCAAAGTCTGATGATTGGGCCTTTTGCCACCTGAGTCTGATACATCTAGGTTAATCACAAACAATCTTCCCTCCACACTATTTCAGGGCTATGATGATATCATGATTTAGTCAAACCCCTCAATCTAGACAGACCAGGGAGAAACTGAGACTCTGGCCCTGTGGGGAAGGCTTTCTTTGTGACTCACTACAATTTGCAGCCAGGAAGGCAGGGAGTGTGTGCTGAACTGGGGGAGACGGAAGAGTCATCAAGGTTCATGCTGATTGGTGGTTTCCCAGGTCACTAGGGAATGAACCTTAAAAGTTCAAACTGATAGTGATAACAAAACCTTGCACAGTCGCACCATCCAAATGACATGCGTTTGAAAGCCTTGTGTTTTGTAGGCCTAGCAAGGCACACTGAAACATGCTAGTCAGTCATGGAAACAGCACATGACAGGAGAAAGTAAAGAGTGTCTTTAGTGTTGTTGGCATGAGGGCAGTTGTTCCCGTTACAGTTCATGAGTGTTGGGTTACAGTAAATGTTTGTCTGTTTCTGTTTTCTGCAAGCGCCGGCATCATCCATTATCAGCCAGCCACAAACAAATAGGATGAATAGGTCCAGGTCTAATTTCCCCACCTTGCTCTTTACAGTCTGCTTAGGCTTGTAAAGTTAAACCAAACATGCATTACTGGCCACTTCAAAAGAACAACAGACTAGATGCTAGTATCAACCATCCATACTGGGTCTGAAAACCTGTTTCGTTTCTGGTTTCTCTTTATTGGCCTAGTTGCAAGAGGTTATCAGATAGCGTTTTCACCTGAAATGTCAGGTTGGGAAAAACCAGCCTCCCCTTACCTATAACTCTCAAAGAGCCCTTTGATGGGACTTCATCAGACTGATGTGGCGTTTTCACCTGAAATGTTAGTTTCATTTCCTACCAGCCTCAAAATTGGACACTTCCAGTGACAGTCAGATGGACATCAAATGTGTGAGTCAATTATATACATCCTGACCACAAGCTTCCCAAAGCCTGATGAAACCAGCAGTATCAATACAGTGGGGTTACCTGACTGTATCAGATGTCTATATGTGACTCACCACCTGGATTCAGTCTTATGTAGCAATATTTGAATTTCTGTTTTTTACATTGGATAAAAGTAGAGACTCAGAGCTACAAAATGGTATATCGTACATTGCATTTGAAGAACAATGGGAAAGTAATTCTGCTTTGAAAGTTGATAAACTTGTCAACTCATTTTTGAGAAAATTGCATTTTAGTGTTACGGTGAGAGAGCTCTTCTTTGTCTACACCCATTTAGCATCGTTCACACCCTCTTAAGCTTTAGCCCCCCACATCTCGTTAATGCTCTGGACGATAATTTGTTTACCTCTGGATAACATGAAAACAGCCTAAACGGCTCTGCTGGCAACAATTTCATTATGCTTTTTTGCCGACTTTTACTGACACCGGCCATATTCAATGGGTGTTGTAGCTAGCTACCTAGGTAAACAAATCAAATCAAATCAAATTTTATTTGTCACATACACATGGTTAATGCGAGTGTAGCGAAATGCTTGTGCTTCTAGTTCCGACAATGCAGTAATAACAAGTAATCTAACTAACAATTCCAAAACTACTGTCTTGTACACAGTGTAAGGGGATAAAGAATATGTACATAAGGATATATGAATGAGTGATGGTACAGAGCAGCATAGGCAAGATACAGTAGATGGTATCGGGTACAGTATGTACAAATGAGATGAGTATGTAAACAAAGTGGCATAGTATAGTATAAAGTGGCTAGTGATACATGTATTACATAAGGATACCGTCGATGATATAGAGTACAGTATATACGTATGCATATGAGATGAATAATGTAGGGTAAGTAACATTTAAATAAGGTAGCATTGTTTAAAGTGGCTAGTGATATATTTACATCATTTCCCATCAATTCCCATTATTAAAGTGGCTGGAGTTGAGTCAGTGTCAGTGTGTTGGCAGCAGCCACTCAGTGTTAGTGGTGGCTGTTTAACAGTCTGATGGCCTTGAGATAGAAGCTGTTTTTCAGTCTCTCGGTCCCAGCTTTGATGCACCTGTACTGACCTCGCCTTCTGGATGATAGCGGGGTGAACAGGCAGTGGCTCGGGTGGTTGATGTCCTTGATGATCTTTATGGCCTTCCTGTGACATCGGGTGGTGTAGGTGTCCTGGAGGGCAGGTAGTTTGCCCCCGGTGATGCGTTGTGCAGACCTCACTACCCTCTGGAGAGCCTTACGGTTGAGGGCGGTGCAGTTGCCATACCAGGCGGTGATACAGCCCGCCAGGATGCTCTCGATTGTGCATCTGTAGAAGTTTGTGAGTGCTTTTGGTGACAAGCCGAATTTCTTCAGCCTCCTGAGGTTGAAGAGGCGCTGCTGCGCCTTCTTCACGATGCTGTCTGTGTGAGTGGACCAATTCAGTTTGTCTGTGATGTGTATTCCGAGGAACTTAAAACTTGCTACCCTCTCCACTACTGTTCCATCGATGTGGATAGGGGGGTGTTCCCTCTGCTGTTTCCTGAAGTCCACAATCATCTCCTTAGTTTTGTTGACGTTGAGTGTGAGGTTGTTTTCCTGACACCACACTCCGAGGGCCCTCACCTCCTCCCTGTAGGCCGTCTCATCGTTGTTGGTAATCAAGCCTACCACTGTTGTGTCGTCCGCAAACTTGATGATTGAGTTGGAGGCGTGCGTGGCCACGCAGTCGTGGGTGAACAGGGAGTACAGGAGAGGGCTCAGAACGCAACCTTGTGGGGCCCCAGTGTTGAGGATCAGCGGGGAGGAGATGTTGTTGCCTACCCTCACCACCTGGGGGCGGCCCGTCAGGAAGTCCAGTACCCAGTTGCACAGGGCGGGGTCGAGACCCAGGGTCTCGAGCTTGATGACGAGCTTGGAGGGTACTATGGTGTTGAATGCCGAGCTGTAGTCGATGAACAGCATTCTCACATAGGTATTCCTCTTGTCCAGATGGGTTAGGGCAGTGTGCAGTGTGGTTGAGATTGCATCGTCTGTGGACCTATTTGGGCGGTAAGCAAATTGGAGTGGCTCTAGGGTGTCAGGTAGGGTGGAGGTGATATGGTCCTTGACTAGTCTCTCAAAGCACTTCATGATGACGGATGTGAGTGCTACGGGGCGGTAGTCATTTAGCTCAGTTACCTTAGCTTTCTTGGGAACAGGAACAATGGTGGCCCTCTTGAAGCATGTGGGAACAGCAGACTGGTATAGGGATTGATTGAATATGTCCGTAAACACACCGGCCAGCTGGTCTGCGCATGCTCTGAGGGCGCGGCTGGGGATGCCATCTGGGCCTGCAGCCTTGCGAGGGTTAACACGTTTAAATGTCTTACTCACCTCGGCTGCAGTGAAGGAGAGACCGCATGTTTTCGTTGCAGGCCGTGTCAGTGGCACTGTATTGTCCTCAAAGCGGGCAAAAAAGTTATTTAGTCTGCCTGGGAGCAAGACATCCTGGTCCGTGACTGGGCTGGGTTTCTTCCTGTAGTCCGTGATTGACTGTAGACCCTGCCACATGCCTCTTGTGTCTGAGCCGTTGAATTGAGATTCTACTTTGTCTCTGTACTGGCGCTTAGCTTGTTTGATAGCCTTGCGGAGGGAATAGCTGCACTGTTTGTATTCGGTCATGTTACCAGACACCTTGCCCTGATTAAAAGCAGTGGTTCGCGCTTTCAGTTTCACACGAATGCTGCCATCAATCCACGGTTTCTGGTTAGGGAATGTTTTAATCGTTGCTATGGGAACGACATCTTCAACGCACGTTCTAATGAACTCGCACACCGAATCAGCGTATTCGTCAATGTTGTTATCTGACGCAATACGAAACATCTCCCAGTCCACGTGATGGAAGCAGTCTTGGAGTGTGGAGTCAGCTTGGTCGGACCAGCGTTGGACAGACCTCAGCGTGGGAGCCTCTTGTTTTAATTTCTGTCTGTAGGCAGGGATCAACAAAATGGAGTCGTGGTCAGCTTTTCCGAAAGGGGGGCGGGGCAGGGCCTTATATGCGTCGCGGAAGTTAGAGTAACAATGGTCCAAGGTCTTTCCTCCCCTGGTTGCGCAATCGATATGCTGATAAAATTTGGGGAGTCTTGTTTTCAGATTAGCCTTGTTAAAATCCCCAGCTACAATGAATGCAGCCTCCGGATAAATTGTTTCCAGTTTGCAGAGAGTTAAATAAAGTTCGTTCAGAGCCATCGATGTGTCTGCTTGGGGGGGGATATATACGGCTGTGATTATAATCGAAGAGAATTCTCTTGGTAGATAATGCGGTCTACATTTGATTGTGAGGAATTCTAAATCAGGTGAACAGAAGGATTTGAGTTCCTGTATGTTTCTTTCATCGCACCATGTCACGTTAGTCATAAGGCATACGCCCCCGCCCCTCTTTTTACCAGAAAGATGTTTTTTCCTGTCTGCGCGATGCGTGGAGAAACCTGTTGGCTGCACCGCTTCGGATAGCGTCTCTCCAGTAAGCCACGTTTCCGTGAAGCAAAGAACGTTACAGTCTCTGATGTCCCTCTGGAATGCTACCCTTGCTCGGATTTCATCAACCTTGTTGTCAAGAGACTGGACATTGGCAAGAAGAATGCTAGGGAGTGGTGCGCGCTGTGCCCGTCTCCGGAGTCTGACCAGAAGACCGCCTCGTTTCCCTCTCTTTCGGAGTCGTTTTTTTGGGTCGCTGCATAGGATCCACTCCGTTGTCCTGTTTGTAAGGCAGAACACAGGATCCGCGTCGCGAAAAACATATTCTTGGTCGTACTGATGGTGAGTTGATGCTGATCTTATATTCAGTAGTTCTTCTCGACTGTATGTAATGAAACCTAAGATGACCTGGGGTACTAATGTAAGAAATAACACGTAAAAAAACAAAAAACTGCATAGTTTCCTAGGAACGCGAAGTGAGGCGGCCATCTCTGTCGGCGCCGGAAGTAAAATTAAAACAAGGAACGTAGCTAGGCAAACAACATGTAAGATCACACACATCACATCACGTTAGCTAACGAGCCAGCCAGCTAACAGTAGCTAACAATACACTTTAGCTTGAAATGAAACCACTTTGTAAAAATGTTAAAAGTGTAATATCTGAAAATGTAGCTAGCTAGACTATCTTACATACATGGTGGACGCGTCTCCCTGTCATGAATCTATGCCACAAATGGTTTTAGTTTTAAGACGTAATCCGGAAACAAGTGTTTTCGCCATCTCTCTAGCTATCGTACTCTAATTCCACTGATTTCAAGACTCGATCCTCCAGAAAGTGGAGAGCAAACATTATGCAGCTACATTTTAAAAAATCAGCGTTCGACAGAATTCCAACACAGACTGACCAGCTAAAATAGACAAAAGCCTTCTATATGGCAGACCAATCCGAACTTATCTCTCGGCGTGTCCAGCCCACTCATTATCTCAGCCAATCATGACTAGGTGGAAGGTTGCTATCTTTTTATGTGGCTTAACCAACAAGGCTCATAATTGAACAATTTTATTCATATTTACAGATGGCATACAAGTTTGTTATTAAGGCACATGAAAGTTAACATGTTCAAGAAGGCATTTCTGCCGACAAAAAAAACACATTTCGATAAAAATTGTTTTTACATTGAAACTGCTCTCCTGTGAAGTCGTGACTTGCGACCTACGCCTAGTTTCCTGAATCGGGTCACATATTCAGACTGGGGCCCACCATGCTGCTCACCCAGGGGAAGCTCCAGGAAAGACAGACAGCCAGTCAACACAGAGCAGTACAGTGAACATACATGTAATAGACACCATGATGGGGAACAGTGGGTTAACTGCCTTGCTCAGGGGCAGAATGACAGTGTTTTTTTACCTTGCCAGCTCGGGGATTTGATCTAGCAACCTTTCGGTTACTGGCCCAATGCTGCCGCCCCTTGTGTTTGTCTTCCTCTGCTAGATAATCAATGGAAATAGACTAATGGTCTACTCTTCATCAATAATACAGTGGGCCAGTGAATCTCCCTCATCATTCAAGGTCCGTCTCTACATACAGACACACCATAGGCTGCACCACACCACTGTTCTTGCTATTCTATTAGTTGCTGTACAACACTGGGTAACTGTATACACCTCACTCAGACCACAATGCAGATGCAAGGCAGGTATTGAGCCAGTCCATAAAGCTCACATAATGAAGACATCCATGTAATGGATAGCATACACATAATAGTATGTACTGTAGCGCCAGATAGTGTATACACACAAAAGTACATATTTATCCACAGAAACGACACACCCGATTGATCTCCTTTCCTAAAATATCCTCACAGCAGTCCTGTTGCATATAGTGACGATGACAGAATGAAATACAATAACCTGGTGTTAATGCAGTGTCTGATGCAGTTCCTCAACATGATTCAGGGCTTGCTAGGGCTGGCTCTAAAGCCAAATAGACATGGCTACACATCAGCAGAATGATTTTAAAAAGCTCTTGAGTACCCATTGTCTCCTGGGGCCTTACAGACTTCATGCAGACTGACTAAACGAGAGGAGAGACTAGGCTGATTGTGTAGGCACTAGGTAGCTCACGGACAATGGTGTGGCTAGGAGACAGAGATCAATTTCAACCAATTTCCCCTCCTTTCTCTCTGCGGGGTGGCAGTGGCCCTCCGGCAATCGGCAGTGAAGCTTGAGGAACAAACCTCTGTGGGAGAGAAGACAAGAGTGCTGACATTTGTCACACAGGAAAGTATGGTATATATCACCATTGGTTTGGAATGAGGCAGCAGCAACCATATCAAGAGAAGATGGGATACATTTGAACAATGGCATTCTGAATTTGAATCTGAACATTAGGGGTGGACACAGAAAACATGATGTATTTTCTGTTCTCACTAATCTACATAGATTTTCTTTCGGTCTCCAAAAAACAGGTTTATATGTCTGGTGTTTTGAGATAGATAGTGAGAGTATTGGGAGAGGATACAGCCTGTGATAGGAATACAGAGTACTCCTGGACCCTATTTGTCTGGTATTAATGTTTCACCAATCACAGTCTAAAAAAACATGGCTGGCATTACTACTGGAAAGAAATCAAGACATTTTATCCGGTTATAGCCAGGGCATTTAAAATATTCTGTCGTTAATTAGATTTAGAGTCAAGGCATTTAATGGATAATGATGTCATCAATCAAATAGGGGAGCCATTGCATCTAAAAGGATGATGTCATTGATCACATAGACGGGCATTTACAGTAAAGGGTGATGTCATGGCTGAGAAAGAGCCTGAAATGGGTCCAGAATCTCTTAACCTAAGGAGCCTTCATTCAACAAGGATGTGCCATATACAGTGCCTTGCGAAAGTATTCGGCCCCCTTGAACTTTGCGACCTTTTGCCACATTTCAGGCTTCAAACATAAAGATATAAAACTGTATTTTTTTGTGAAGAATCAACAACAAGTGGGACACAATCATGAAGTGGAATGACATTTATTGGATATTTCAAACTTTTTTAACAAATCAAAAACTGAAGAATTGGGCGTGCAAAATTATTCAGCCCCTTTACTTTCAGTGCAGCAAACTCGCTCCAGAAGTTCAGTGAGGATCTCTGAATGATCCAATGTTGACCTAAATGACTAATGATGATAAATACAATCCACCTGTGTGTAATCAAGTCTCCTCATAAATGCACCTGCACTGTGATAGTCTCAGAGGTCCGTTAAAAGCGCAGAGAGCATCATGAAGAACAAGGAACACACCAGGCAGGTCCGAGATACTGTTGTGAAGAAGTTTAAAGCCGGATTTGGATACAAAAAGATTTCCCAAGCTTTAAACATCCCAAGGAGCACTGTGCAAGGGATAATATTGAAATGGAAGGAGTATCAGACCACTGCAAATCTACCAAGACCTGGCCGTCCCTCTAAACTTTCAGCCCATACAAGGAGAAGACTGATCAGAGATGCAGCCAAGAGGCCCATGATCACTCTGGATGAACTGCAGAGATCTACAGCTGAGGTGGGAGACTCTGTCCATAGGACAACAATCAGTCGTATATTGCACAAATCTGGCCTTTATGGAAGAGTGGCAAGAAGAAAGCCATTTCTTAAAGATATCCATAAAAAGTGTCATTTAAAGTTTGCCACAAGCCACCTGGGAGACACACCAAACATGTGAAAGAAGGTGCTCTGGTCAGATGAAACCAAAATTGAACTTTTTGGCAACAATGCAAAACGTTATGTTTGGCGTAAAAGCAACACAGCTCATCACACTGAACACACCATCCCCACTGTCAAACATGGTGGTGGCAGCATCATGGTTTGGGCCTGCCTTTCTTCAGCAGGGACAGGGAAGATGGTTAAAATTGATGGGAAGATGGATGGAGCCAAATACAGGACCATTCTGGAAGAAAACCTGATGGAGTCTGCAAAAGACCTGAGACTGGGACGGAGATTTGTCTTCCAACAAGACAATGATCCAAAACATAAAGCAAAATCTACAATGGAATGGTTCAACAATAAACATATCCAGGTGTTAGAATGGCCAAGTCAAAGTCCAGACCTGAATCCAATCGAGAATCTGTGGAAAGAACTGAAAACTGCTGTTCACAAATGCTCTCCATCCAACCTCACTGAGCTCGAGCTGTTTTGCAAGGAGGAATGGGAAAAAGCGACTTACAGCTGTAATCACAGCAAAAGGTGGCGCTACAAAGTATTAACTTAAGGGGGCTGAATAATTTTGCACGCCCAATTTTTCAGTTTTTGATTTGTTAAAAAGGTTTGAAATATCCAATAAATGTCGTTCCACTTCATGATTGTGTCCCACTTGTTGTTGATTCTTCACAAAAAAATACAGTTTCATATCTTTATGTTTGAAGCCTGAAATGTGGCAAAAGGTCGCAAAGTTCAAGGGGGCCGAATACTTTCGCAAGGCACTGTATCACATCGGGGGATGATAACATGGTCTGGTCACAGGTTTCAGACTAGAAGTCTAATGTGAATGCTGTGAGTGTATTACTTAAACAGAGAATGTGGTAGGCAAGTTACAGACTATCTACTGACAACTGCCGGATTCTATGAGGGTGTTGGTGTTAGGCTGATGACAACACCTACCCACTAACACTACCCCCCAAGTGTCTCCGTCCTCGGAGCTCACACCTACTAGTCTCATCAGTCACCATAGGGATGTGTGATCGGCCGGCCCGGTGCCAATATGACCTCCCAGTGTAACGTATCACAGTACGCGCCACGACCCGTCTTAATGCGATGTGTCACAGGTCTGCAAACATGGGACGGTCTTAATCTACTAATACATACATGTCAAGGTGGATCAGGCTCAGAATGTCAAGGAGACTGAGAAATGTTGGCTTAAATTCACCATGTCACACGACATGATTGAGACAGAAAAATATATATATATGATATTCAAACTTAATAGCAATACTTGAATAACACACATGTGATTTCAAATTTAGATCAGATCCATATGCAGGTGTTTAATAAAGAAAGCAAACAGATTAAAGTGGAAGTCAGACAAAGGATGCTTGCAAAATACTTGGCATTAGTCAAACTACATTAATGGGGATTCTGGGAAGGGTTTGCATTTCAAGTAACCACACTTGCCAATTTAAAGGGCCAAAATCTTATTGCCTAATAGATTATTGCCATCGCACTAGGCTTGTCTGTGAGATGAGACTGCCATCTAACAAGTCTGAAAATTACATATACTGTATTATTGCAAGCAAGGAGCTGTTAATGATGTTGTGTAATGGTCATATATCATGTGAAGTGAAATATACTTATTGTGAAGTTGTCTATGGCTATGGGCTGATTGCATTCCCCTATTATCTGCCAGGAATCTCATCTAAGACTACTTCTACACACAATTTAAACAATGAGTGCTTTGTGTACCTTCATGGAAACCTCACAAGCTGCCCTCCACCTTACCTAACCTATTTTCGACCTTCTACCATCTCAAAAACATAATCTATACAAAACCTAAAATGATCTGTCTTTTTAAGTAACAATCCACTGAGCACACATTGGGTGAATCAACGTTTCCATGTCATTTAAATTTCATTTAAACGTTGAACCAACGTGGAATAGACGTTGAATTGTCGTCTGTCCAGTGGGAATTGACCAGATTAAAATCAGACATTCACACCTTGAAAAAAAAAAACACTACACTGCCACACCTGTTGACTTTCTGTTCTTGTGGTTTTTCTCCACATCATATTGGAATAACTGGCAACATATATACAACTATGATAACTAAACTACAGGCCATACTAAACTAGAACTAAACAGGATGCGATAATGTTACGGGATATTGCTACTGTCTGAAAGTAACTGTTACCAAAACTGCTGTAAACATCTGAAATCAGCAGCTGTCACAGTCAAGAACAGGCATGCCCACTACCCAGCACCAACGCACAATAGCTATCCAAACATAAATGTAGGATACTACTAATACAATGTTACATGACAAAAGGCAAATACAATAGACAATAGAAAACTCATACATGTCATTTTTGGAAATTAAGGACAGCATCTTTCATTTAAACCATGTAAAGAGCGGAAAAGTTCCACCCCTCCCGCAGTTCGTCCACCGAAATCGAATCCTAATGCGCTTCGTTGAGCCAGTGGTAAATGTATCAACAAATAATTAAATCTTACCCTTATATTGCAGTGAGCTACCACTTGTAATTTTCACAGTCCCACTTATGGATTCGCCAGGGCTGTAGACCACTTTGTTGTTGGTAAAAGTAATATCGAATTCCTGAAGCTTGCCCATGACTTCGCTACCCTCCGCGTCTCACAACAAAAAAACGGATTATGGTGCGCGAGGGACAGGTCTTCCGCCGCCTATGGAAATTTGAACCGAGCTCTCTCGAAGATGGTGGATAAATAAAGATGTACTACTAAGGCCGTTTACCACTGAAAAACATGGTTAGTTTCGGTCTGCTTAAGGGGGTGGCTCTCCCGATAGGCACCAATGCGATAGCAGCTGGGTCTAGTCTGCTAGTTCATGGACTGTAATATAACCAGAAAAACGAGGGAGTGGGATGTCTCGCTTCCCCTTCCGTCTCTGGCTCTCTAATCTCACCTGCAGCATGCACTCCACCGAGTTTTCAAGAGCAGTGACGTCAATAAACAAATATGTATTATATTCAAGTGCATTTTGTTATACTTGTTGTTAATAATAACAAATATATATTTCTAAAAAAATATTCAAGGTTGGTAGCCTACTCTTTCATAACTAGCCACATAATGTAAATATATGTTATTCAAGGAGTTGCGTTTAGGTCATCTTGACATATTCACAGTACACCTCCCAGTGGAGATACTATAATAACACTGTAATAACCACAGTACACATTACACTACTCAACATTGGTCTCTGAAATGTTCTATATTTCTTAAACATGCTATTTTGCAGACATTGAGCCATTGATTGAGTTGGACCACACATTCACTGACTTACAGGACGGATGCATCATACACTGTATGGTGGGTTACCCCTCTCTTCACCCATCTCCACCTCCAACCCCACCTCACTAGAAAATGGTAGACAGCAGGGCACTCCCCATCTCCAGATCGAGATTAGCTACATGCTGCTGACATCAGCAATTTGTCTCACTCAGAAAGGATGGCTGATCAGAGCAGAGGTAGGCAACCCTGTTCCTGGAGTGACGTAGATATTGCAGGATTTTGTCCCAACTGGGCACCATGTCAGACCAACTGAGCTAATGGATTAGTTCAGTGATTGACAAAATTCAACACACCTGGTTTTCCAGAGTGTTTAAATCAAAAACATGAAGTGACTGCGGCACACCAGGACCATGGTTGCCTACCTCTGGAGCAAAGGAATGTGATAGTTTATAGCTCTCAGAGAAAAGAATGAAAGTATCCTGGAGAGAATGAGCTCCCAAGCTGAAGTGGTAATGGGACTTCTGTTCCCAAATGAGGAGCTAGTTGTTCCCCGTTTAAGCTGAGTAAGTCATTTATCTACGCTTATTGCTTTATTAGTGCATGTAGTAAGGTGATATACTGAAGTGCAAGCTTGTGAAACATATGGGTTATTGCATTTGCACACACACACACAAGCTTGTGTGTGTGTCAGAGAGAGAGAGAGAGAGAGAGAGAGAGAGAGAGAGAGAGAGAGAGAGAGAGAGAGAGAGAGAGAGAGAGAGAGAGAGAGAGAGAGAGAGAGACAATGACTGGGCTGTTAAAAAAGCAGAGTACATCACATGCAATGAGACAGATGCTTCCATGACAACAGACAGACGCAGTAGTTGCCAAGTTACTGCCAGTATCCATGGAAATGGCTCTCATCTTGTCTGAATAAGTATTTAATTTTGAAGCAGCATGTTGTATATGCCTCCAGGTTGCTGATTCACTGTAGGTTCAAACGCCTGTAGAAGTATCTGAAATTACCCTCTTTGACATTCACTCCACCTCTATTACTGAATTTATGAGCCATTTTCAAATGCATAGGATAAATCAATGAATATAAACGTGATTCCAGCAGCAGTCCATAGCCACATGAAATGGCAACTGAAGGCGTAGATGGAAGTAACACCAGCATATAGAGGCATTCAGATATCAGGACTTGATATCAGTAGCACACATCATATCCTCCTGAGATCCAGCAATTCATTTCTGTCCTCTCTAGTACACATCAGTTCTTGGTCCATACCTCTGATGCCATACAAACCACTGTATAAGTCCTGTTGTCCCTTTGAGAGGAAATTCTTGGTGTCACGACTTCCGCCGAAGTCGGTTCCTCTCCTTGTTCGGGCGACGTTCGGCGGTCGACGTCACTGGTCTTCTAGCCATCGCCGATCCACCTTTAATTTTCCATTTGTTTTGTCTTGTCTTCCTGCACACCTGATTTACATCTCCTACTAATTTACATGTGTATTTCGCCCTCTGTTCCCTCCATGTCTGTGTGGGGTATTGTTTATTGTCAAGGTTGGCATGCTTCCAGGCTGGGTTGCGGCGGGTTTTATTTATACCCGTGATTTGTGGCAGCCGGTACTTTGTACTTGGGTTTCATACTTTGTGCTGCCTCATTTGTTCTTTGGGCATTTGTGTTGTGACTCGGTTGCGTTCTGTATTATGATTGCCTAAGTAAAGTGCTTTGTCCATTCATCTCTGCTCTCCTGCGCCTGACTTCCATGCACCAGCTACACCCACCATTGACACTTGGCTTTTCACTGATATCACATGTGGGGGTGTGACCTTGACAACTTTATCTTCCTGGTTCTTAATTAAATGGCTGCCGTCAAAATTAGCACATTTTATGGAAGTGTGTATGGAAATGTATGTAATTATTAATAAAAAAAATTGTGAGTTTGATATTCTAATTGTTTCTAGTAAGTGAATATCTCAGGAATAGTTAAGTGAGTTATGAGGACTGTGTAATATATTTTTTTCACAATAAATAAGAGCTTATCAAGAAATGCCCTCAGTAGTGGACACCTGGATGCCGCAACTATGTTTTTCATCATTGGCTGTAATGTTAATGTTTTAATATTTACGTCCTAATGACCACTACGGAGGACAATTTTGCACATACAATAAAAAATAAATAACATGTTTAGGTAATAAGTAAATTTTTCACATCAAAGACTTACATTATGTAAAAAATAAAAAAATAAACTTTCTGGTCTCAGAAGGCTATTATACTCAACATCCTCATCCAGACACCTACTAGGTTCAAATCAGGTAAACACATGTATTATGCAACCAGTTTATAGACATTTACTGCTGGGTGGTTTGATGATGTGTTATGGATTTAACTACAAGCGTAGTACCAACGGCAGTTTGAACCAACCTTCAAATTGTATACATGACGGTTGTTAAATTGGTCCCAGATTCAGCTATGTTCAGCATATAGTGCCTTCGGAAGATATTCAAGACCCCTTGACTTTTTCCACATTTTGTTACATTACAGCCTTATTCTAAAATAGATTAACATTTAAAAAAAATCCTCAGCAGTCTACACACAACACAATGACAAAGCAAAAACAGCTTTTTACACATTTCTGCTCATTTAGTAAAAATAAAATAAGTATTCAGACCCTTTGCTATGAGCCTCGAAATTGAGCTCAGGTGCATCCAATATCCATTGATCCTCCTTGAGATGTTTCTACAACTTGACTGGAGTCCACCTGTGGTAAATTCAATTGATTGGACATGATTTAGAAAGGCACGCACATGTCTATATAAGGTCCCACAGTTGGCAGTGCATGTCAAAAACCAAGCCATGAGGTCGAAGTAATTGTCTGTTGAGCTCTGAGACATGATTGTGTCGAGGCACAGAAGGTCCCCAAGAACGCAGTGGCCTCCATTCTTAAATGGAAAAAGTTTGGAACCACCAAGACTCTTCCTAGAGCTGGCCGCACGGCCAGACTGAGCAATTGGGGGAGAAGGGCCTTGGTCAGGGAGGTAACCAAGACCCCACTGGTCACTGTGACAAAGCTGATGAAAACAGGATTGAACTCTTTGGCCTGAATGCCAAGCGTCACGTCCGGAGGAAACCTGAAACCATCCCTACGGGGAAGCATGGTGGTGGCAGCATCATGCTGTGGGGATGTTTTTCAGCAGCAGGGACTGGGAGACTAGTCAGGATTAAGGCAAAGATGAATGGAGCAAAGTAGAGAGATCCTTAATGAAGGACAACGACCCTAAGCACACAGGACAACGACCCTAAGCACACAGCCAAGACAACGCAGGAGTGGCTTCGGGACAAGTCTATGAATGTCCTTGAGTGGCCCAGCCAGAGCCCGGACTTGAACCCGATCGAACATCTTTGGAGAGACCTGAAAATAGCTGTGCGGCAACGCTCCTCATCCAACCTGACAGGAATTGAGAGGATCTGCAGAGAAGAATGGGAGAAACTCCACAAATACAGGTGTGTCAAGCTTATAGCATCATAACCAAGAAGACTCGAGGCTGTAATCGCTGCAACAAACTACTGAGTAAAGGGTCTGAATACTTATGTAAATGTAATATTTCTGTTTTTTTTTTTTATTAGCAAAACATTCTAAAAAACAGTTTTTGCTTTGTCATTATGTGGTATTGTGAGGGGAAAAAATAATGTAATCAATTTTAGAATAGGGCTGTAACCTTACAGAATGTGGTAAACGGCAAATATGTTAGGGTTATGGCTAGGGTAAGGTAGTTTGGTACCAATATCTTCAGCTAACATTCCACTCCTTGCCAAAGGTGTAGACATGAAGCTAGGGTTAGGGTTATGGATAGGGTTCGGGTTGAGCCAGGTTGTAGACATGAAGTTAGGGTTAGGGTTGAGCCAGGGTGTAGACATGAAGCTAGGGTTAGGGTTTTAACTAGGGTTAGGGTTCGGGTTGAGCCAGGTTGTAGACATGAAGTTAGGGTTAGGGTTGAGCCAGGGTGTAGACACGAAGCTTGGGTTAGGGCTAGGGTGCAGACATGAAGCTAGGGTTAGGGCTAGGGTTAGGGCTCGGGTGTAGACATGAAGCTGGGGTTAGGGCTAGGGTTAGGGCTAGGGTTAGGGTTATGGTTAGGGCTAGGGTCAGGGCTAGGGTTATGGTTAGGACTAGGGTTAGGGTTGAGCCAGGGTGCAGACATGAAGCTAGGGTTATGGTTACTGTTGAGCCAGGTTGCAGACATGAAGCTAGGGCTAGGGTTACTGTTGAGCCAGGGTGCAGACATGAAGCTAGGGTTATGGTTATGGTTAGGGTTGAGCCAGGGTGCGAACATGAAGCTAGGGTTAGGGCTAGGGTTAGGGTTAGGGTTAGGGCTGAGCCAGGGTGTAGACATGAAGCTTGGGGTAGGGCTAGGGCTAGGGTTAGGGCTAGGGTTATGGTTAGGACTAGGGTTAGGGTTGAGCCAGGGTGCAGACATGAAGCTAGGGTTATGGTTAGGGTTAAGCCAGGGTGCGAACATGAAGCTAGGGTTAGGGCTAGGGTTAGGCCAGGGTGCGAACATGAAGCTAGGGTTATGGTTAGGGTTGAGCCAGGGTGCGAACATGAAGATAGGGTTATGGTTAGGGTTGAGCCAGGGTGCGAACATGAAGCTAGGGTTATGGTTAGGGTTGGGGTTAAGCCAGGGTGCGAACATGAAGCTAGGGTTAGGGCTAGGGTTACTGTTGAGCCAGAGTGTGAACATAAGACGATAGGAAAGTGTGGAGAGACATGGCAGATGACAGTGAGCAGGGCACCTCCACCTCCAAATTCCCACTTCAACTCCTGATGATGAGAAATTCATGATGCCAAACTAAAGTAATACCATTCCATCACCATTCAAGTTTTGTCAATGGGTGAGATGCAGTATGGCTTGACGTGATGTGTGTGTTGTTTTAACCACAGCTGACATGTTGGTAATAAATAAGCTAACCTGATTCAATGCATTTACAGTCTAATTTGACTGGTTGTCATGTGTTGTCAATATATTCAAATAGTTTACAATCAAAGGTTAATGTGAGTTTATTGTGCTATTCATTTTATTGTCATTCACGTCCAGTATGAGGGGTGACAATCAAAACTTGCATCATGATTCCACCTAGTGGTCATTTTAAAGAACATGCGGCTCATTCAATTCTGCACCTCTTTATTTAATCTCAATTTCAGACAAACTGAATAATATGCCAATTGGACCAGCTGTAATCTGAAATATGTAAAACTATAATTGACCATAAACATTCAACCTACCTTCAAGTAATGACTCTTCAAAGTCAGCAAATCAAAAAATATCACTACAGATTGCTTTGGCTACAATATAGTTCTCTCCTACAATCATGTAACGGGCCGGTTTCCCCGAACCAGCAGCTACAGTACCATACTGTATGAGTCTGGTCACTCTCTCATGTACTCTCCTCTTCCTCCTCCACCCGAGCAGGCAGGTGCTTGTGATGCCATCATGGCATAAGGGTGACAGCTGGCGGAGGGCCGACAGTCTTCAATGTAGCCATTCTCCTTCCTGGCCCAACTAGCGTGGGATCCAGATGCTGGCCCCGCGGTTGGCCACCCTGGCATAGAAGACATATTGACCCGCGAGGGTGATGGAGGTTTCATGGAATCCTGTGAGGCATCTGATGTTGTCCTGGCCTCCGCAAGGGTCATACACACGGATGTGCTCGGCGTGTTGCTTGCTCAGCTTCTCAATGGCCTGCTCAATATGTCTGTTTGAAGAGGGGAGGGGTTAGGTATTGGACCAAATCTCATAGTTATACAGCCTTACAGAACCTGACAGTGCAATAATGTTTTTACAGTAATACTCACTGCAGCCACCCTTCTTCACTTATCTCCTTGGTGCTAACTTCGGTGTGGCAGCCCGCGCCGTTCCAGTTCCCCTTTAAAACCATCCTGAAAGACTTGTTATACAGCATTGGAGAAAAAAAAGTCTAAGTTTACTGAGTCGGCATGACCTCAACATTGGTGCCACAGATTCTGAGCCCAGAATAGAGACATGCCTTGTAGTGACACTCCACAATGTCCCTGCCATAGATATTGTCTGCACCAACCCCACAGTAGTGTGGACCTGAAAGAGAGAGAGTTAAATGGAAACAAATTCAAAGGCCTATTTAATAACATTAAGATTGTATATGGACATATAGATTGAGGTAGATTTAATATATGTAGTGCTTTTCCGAGTGCACAAGACCATTTACATTATGAAATGAACAAGGACACATGGTATAATACAATAGAGTCAGTCACCTTGGGGACCTGGGAATCCATTTTGGGGCCAGCCATAAGGGTGACCATCCATCCCTAGGAGAGTGTACTCCTGCTCCATTCAAAACTAGGGGGTATAGTCCTTCACCTTCTTACAGCCTGAAAGTATGTCACACTCTGTATAGGAGAGAAAAGGCATACTGTAGGGTTAGTTTGATTGACAGGGAAATATTAGACAGTCAAAGCCTACAGGCTGCTGTTTATCTTGACCAAAACCAGTTGGTATCTGTCAACTGATGTAGAAAAGTGATCTCTTGCAGTAATTATTTTTTTTACAGGTACCTGCAGGCAAGCGGTTGTACTTAAGGACCTCACACAGTACCAGTTTGTTGGGTGACAGGGTGAAATGGTCCCGGAACATCAAATCAAATTTTATTAGTCACATGCGCAGTGAAATGCTTGCTTACTTACGAGCGCCTAACCAACAATGCAGTTGAAAAAAAATACAGATAAGAATAAGAGATAAAAGCAACAAGTAATTAAAGAGCAGCAGCGAAATAACGAAAGCGTGACTATATACAGGGGGGTACCGATACAGAGTCAATGCGCGGGGACACCAGTTAGTTGAGGTAGTATGTACATGTCGGTAGAGTTATTGAAGGGACAATGCATAGATGACAACAGAGAGTAGCAGTGGTGTAAAGAGGGGTGAGAGGGCACTGCAAATAGTCTGGGTAGCCATTTGACTAGATGTTCAAGAGTCTTATGGCTCGGGGTAGAAGCTGTTTAGAGCCCTCTTGGACCTAAACTTGGCGCTCCGGTAACGCTTGCCGTGCAGTAGCAGAGAGCACAGTCTATGACTAGGGTGGCTGGAGACTTTGACAATTTTTAGGGCCTTCTTCTGACACCGCCTGGTATAGAGGTCCTGGATGGCAGGAAGCTTGGCCCAGTGATGTACTGGGCTGTTCACACTAGCCTCTGTAGTGCCTTGCAGTCGGAGGCAGAGCAGTTGCCGTACCAGGCAGTGAAACAACCCGTCAGGATGCTCTGTAGAGCAGGTTCTATCTGTAGAACCTAAGGATCTGAGGACCCATGCCAAATATTTTCAGTCTCCTGAGGGGGAACATAGCCACTGGGATCAGGTACCTGTCACTGTTGGATCCCTGGACATGGTAGGTGCTGGAGCCATCACAATTCTCACAATATCAATTCCAACATTAACATCACTGTACTAGAGATAAAATGTTCTGCGAGATGGGCCTAATGCTTTGGGCTTGATGAAGCAAGCAAAACTTCATTATACATGTCACCTATGGACAAGTATGCTTTCTTGTCAGGTAAACACTACAAGTCAAATTCAGAACTTCTTTTTACCTTCCTGCAGAGAATTTGTGAATTTTACTGTGGCTTACAGGCAGCTCTGTGGCAAGTAAAATTATGTATTTCATATTACAGAACACTTACTGTAATATAAATACGGTATCAAAGCAAGTAATGACACAATAAAATACCGTAAAATTTACTGTATTATACTGTAAAAAAGTCAATGCTATCAGAATCAGAATGAATTAATGGATGAATGAAATTAATTGAGTGTAGGGGTTTGTATTTCACAGTATTTTACTGTAATTACAAGGTATTGGTGCTAGTAGGTTGGCTGCTATGTAAAGTGTTTACACAGTATATTCAAGAATATTTGGTGTTTTATATCACTTACAGTTCTGCAGGCCCTAACAACAGCTTCCAAGCTGGCAGCGACTACAGGACAAAAACAGACCAAAGAATATGGCAAAATGTTCAACCATTTAAGGTTAAAGACTTGCTGCCACTCCGATCTGTACCCTATACAAATTGATGGGGCATTGTAACCACATGAGTTAAATTGTTACAGGATTCTCACTCATGGTTGCAACAAATACAACCTCTTCCAAGGCAAACGCAAAAATATGATAATGAACCAGAAACCACAATACCATGCACCCACTAGTGGTCAAGAGGTTTTTGGCGCTCTAAAAGGTATGGTACGGTACTGTATTCTGTCAAATGGAATTACAGTACCATTCGTAATACAGCAATTCTTTCCCTGCCCATATTTCCCACAATGCACCATAATTTACAGTATGCTGCAGAGTATTTTACTGATGATAATACACCAAATTACTATATAATTTACAGTTCTCCGTTACAGTGTAGACATACAGTGCAGAAAGAAAAGGCATACAAAATAAACCTGCACACTGTTGTATTCTCCCAAATATCATGTTTTTCTAGGACAATAATCTTTTGTCAATTGGTCTTCATCAAAAAACCTCTTTAACAAAATGTATCATTTGTGAGCACACAACGGTATTTGTGAGTTTTTATTTTGTTTATATTGAACAATTTGCTCTACCTGACACCTGGTAAGTTTAGCTGGTTGTGCACACATTAAATTAATGTAAAGCATGTCCTCCCACTGGGCACAGACATCAGTTCAACAGCCAGTCCACATTGGTTCAATATCATTTCAATGAAATGACGTGGAAACAACGTTGATTTAACCAGTGTGTGGACGAGGCGTTTCACTTTCTTTTACATCATCCAAACTTCCAACTTCTTCACTTGCTGTTTTATGGGTGACGTGAGGAGAGTTGATTCTACTGAAGCAGGGCTCTGATCTCTCTTCCTGTCAGCCTCAGATCATCCAAGTCGATTGAGACGTCTAAACCCATTTAGAGTTTTTACACAGGTTATGGAAATTAGCTTGTTGTGACATGGAAGAGAGAGGCTCACATGTCCTCTCATCACTGACAGCTGAGCTATCAATCAACTATTTAAACTGCTTTGAAGTTCATTGTCTTACCATATAACTAATTACACAAACATTTGAATTAACATTAAAACACCTTAAACTTGTTTCTAAAAAGGTTTCCGTAATCTACATCCGGCTTTGACTAGTTGTCAACTATGTAAGTCTTATGATGTACATTTAACTTTGAGTTGACAACATCCTTTAGTATTTCACAGGTCCACATCTGTGAAAAAATAAACTGAAGAGAAGCAAAAGCACCGACCAACTCAAATTCACAATGTGATCCTATATGCAAACACCAACAACAATTTCAAATTCTGTTTCATTTGTTGACATCCTACACATGTTAACCCCTAAATGAACACAAAACCCTCTTACAAAAATACAACCAGATTTCGACAAGCATGGACCTTTGAACCAGGAAGACTGCGGCAGCCAAATGCTTCCTTCCCATGAAAAATAAAACATGAGCACCCACCTGTGCTATCGCAGGCGGGCCATCTGCTGAGAGAGGACTAGTGCTGTTTAGTGATCCATGCATTGTAAGCAGCTCAGTGCACAAGAGCACACATTACAGGCCAGTACGGAGGACGGCTCCTTATGAAACGCACCTACTTTCCACTAGGCTGGCTTTCCTGAGACTGACACGGTCTTCTAATGACACGGACTACTGATCTGACATTGGGGGACTGGCCACAAGACAGAAGGGGTGGGTATTTCTGAGTCTGATGTGGCACAGTGCTCAACGTCTGCTGACAAAGTCAACGACTACAGGAGGGAGAGATCGGGTGTCTCTCGTGTATAATCAGATAATATACTGTGATTGGGAGAGGTGCTATGTAAGCCTAAACTGTATGAGTCATCTTTTGAAAAGTAGGTATGAAGCCACTGAATCCTTCCTCCAATTTTATAAGAAAAAGATGCAAATAAAGTTCTAATTGTTTCAAAGGGAATGCTATGTTTTGCAGGCCATTACCAAAATTGACATGTAACATTATCTCCGATCAAGTCTCTTATTCTTTTGTATTCGATACAACAGTCCAATATTGTGCTATAACACAACATATTTGATATATACTGAACAAAAATATTAACGCAACATGTAAAGTGTTGGTCCCATGTTTCATGAGCTGAAATAAAATATCCCAGAAATGTTCCATACACAATTATTTTTTTTTCTTTCAAATGTTGTGCACAAATGTGTTTAAATCCCTGCTAGTGAATATTTCTCATTTGGCCAGATAATCCATCCACCTGACAGGTGAGGCATATCAAGAAGCTAATTAAACAGCATTATCATTACACAGGTGCACCTTGTGCTGTGGACAATAATGGGCTACTTTAAAATGTGCAGTTTTGTCACACAACACAATGCCACAGACGTCTCAAGTTTTTAGGGATAGCGCAATTGGCATGCTAACTGCATGAGTGTCCAACAGAGCTGTTGCCAGAAAATGTCATGTTCATTTCTATACCATATATGGCTTCCAATATCATTTTAGAGAGTTTGGCAGTACGTCCAACTGGCCTCAATCGCAGACCACGTGTATGGCATCATGTGGGTGAGCGGTTTGCTGATGTCAATGTTGTGAACAGTGAGTGCCCCATGGTGGTGATGGGGTTATGGTATGGGCAGGGATAAGCTATGGAAAACAAAAACATTGCATTTTATCGATGGTAATTTGAATGCACAGAGATACCATAGAGATCCTGAAGCCCATTGTTGTGCCACTCATCTGCCGCCATCACCTCATGTTTCAGCATGATAATGCATAGCACCATGTCACAAGAATCTGTACACAATTCCTGGAAGCTGAAAATGTCCCAGTTCTTCTATGGCCTGCATACTCACCAGACATGTCACCAATTGAGCATGTTTGTGATGCTCCGGATGTACAATAGCGTGTTCCTGTTCCCACCAATATCCAGAAACTTCGCACAGCCATTGAATAGGAGAGGGACAACATTCCACAGGCCACAATCAACTCAATGAGAAGGAGATGTGGTCACGCTGCATGAGGCAAATGGTGGTCACACCAGATACTGACTGGTTTTCTGATTCACACCCCTACCTTTAAAAAAAAAAGAAGGTATCTGTGACCAAAATATGCATATCTGTATTCCCAGTCAAATCTATAGACTAGGGCCTAATTAATTTATTTCAATAGGCTGATTTCCTTAAATGAAGTGCAACTCAGTAAAGTCTCGGAAATTGTTGCATGTTGCATTATTATTTTGTTCAGTATACTGGCTGCTCCATCACAGACAGTCTTTCAATGGTTCATTTCAGAAGTGTGTGTTAATACAAACGTTATTAGAGCCACATCCACAGTAAACACACCTGGTGGTCTCTACATTGGTGGGAAACATGACAAACATGTATTTTTCTCTTTGAGAAAGAATTAAGTGTCTAAATGAAAAGGACACAAACTTCCTGGATGGATCTGATGGAATATATAGCATTCTTTTGGAAGTGTGGTCTAAAAGACAGATCCTGAAGGGAGGCTAACAGCTGATTTGGAATACAAACATCACCAAATAACATGATAACATAGGACTATGACCATATAGATTAACAAATAAATAGACAAAATTCCCACACATCCACAGACATTTCCTCATGTTGTACTGCTCTCCGGAGTTTAGACTCGTAGCTGTGTTGACCAAATCCCCATGGCCAATGTGCTGCTCAATCACAGCAAAGAGATGCTGCAGCAGATCAAGCTCTTCAAACCTGTCAAAGTTCCAAGTTCAAGACAAGAAGAGGTCTTTCAGTCCAACAATCCACTCTGGGGTTGTGGAATTGTCTGAAATTCTGCTCAACAGATGCTCTCTCCAGCTCAGGCCTTTCTGACAATTCGTCGCCCACTTTTCCCAGCAGCCCTCCTCCAGTCTCGTCCTCTCTCTGTCCTGCAAGGCTGGCTACTGACCCGCCAGCTGCTAGGGCAAACTCGGGCACTGAGGGGTAGAGAGGAGGAAGTAACAGTTGAATGAATAATGTATTTGTCATGCTGTATTGTAATAACTGCATAATAGCCTGTAATGATGAATATTAGTTATTCAAACACACAAAAAAGTTAATTATAATAGCCTTAGTCTACTACCATGGATGCATTTTGTTATTCATCCCATAATAGCATTCACATAGCCCTTACCTGGTACTCCACATCGGCCCGGCTCGTTTGCGGGGCTTGGCAGCTTGCCTCCGGTACTGCAACCAGCCGCAGACCAGCTCATGAGCGATCATCATATACAGCAGGAAGATGAGAACAGCGGGATCCATCCGAACGAACGGTAACGGGCTGCTGTGCAGGTATTCGAAGAGGACGGATGGCGCGAGTCTGGAAAGGAGGTTGTCCAGGGAGCGGGAGCCAGAATGGGTTCGCGCGTGGTATACTCCGTTTATTCTCGAGAGCAATGAAGTAATTTGTCCTAATGGAATTGCAACGGAGATTTTCTCGAGTCCTGCTCCTTCCTAATTTGCGCCTAATAACCACCCACATCTATGGGTGTGTGCGCTGTCACTGTGTAGCCTACCCCACCCGTGCTAATCTCACTATAGACTAGGCTACAGCCGAAATGATGCCCCCCCCCCCCCCCCCCCCCCCACCACCGATCAATACAGTGTGTACCCCAACCATCTTCGTACGAGTTGGTCATCTAATCGAAAACATGCTACTGTGCAAGTGACCATTATGCTTTTAATACTATTGATGCCACCGAAGAGGACAGGGGAGGATGTTGCCGTGGAGACATGGCGGTTGCTAGGGTGGGATGTCGTGTCGTGATTCCCTTGTCCATCTGTTTTTTTGATCAATCTCATTTGACCAGGGCAAAGCCTTCTGGACTCTTGATCAGGAAGCCAAGAGAAATAACATGACAATTTACTTACCTTATGATTACACATTAGACCCATAATTAGGCTACACATAGGTCTGACTGGTTTTAGTTTAATATATCTACCATGCATGTTACTTGTCACAAGATATATAATAGCCTCATAATCAAATAAATGATGCTATTTATTGTAAAACTGAACTGAAGCAATATGGTGCATGACATTCTGATTTAATTAGTACTATTCATCATCACAAAACATACAACTAAGCTACATTTCAATAGCATTTTGCTTGGAAATACATGCTCATCATTATATTTTCCTTTTAGTATTTTATTTGCCCCAGAACATCAGCACTGTATTTGGAAGCAAATTGCAACAAGGCACCTCTCTTTCACAGATTCTAATATAAGGCATCCCATCCCTCTCTCTGTCTTTGTCTCTCTTACTTGAAGTTGAACCAGCTGCCTTCTATGACAGTGTTTATAAACAGCTATATAGCATGGCTCTCATATCAATAAGCTATAAGTACAATTTAGCACTGTAGCCAACAGATAGGATTCTGCGACAGACATTTTTGTCAGTGTTCTTCATTTCTACTTCATCTAACTCATTATTAGTAGAATTACCATAGCAGAGCAGTGTCTGTCTTATCTCTGAGGACCGAAGGGGCAATTTCATGCTTTGGCAGCTAGAACTGCATACAGTGAGCCATCTCATCTCATTGACCTCCAACTATCCTGACAGTCCACCAGCAGAAGTCCCAGACTTCAGGACCCAGTCAGTCAAATCTGCCGCTGCTTCATTGATTGCAATGGTACATGGATGAGAGTGCGTGTGTTTGTGTGTAGGGTTTGTGAAGGTGTGCAGTGGATGCTATAGCCATTCACTCAAAGTTAACAAGTCAATGCTATCCTGATATCCAGGTGTGTGTGTGTGTGTGTGTGTGTGTGTGTGTGTGTGTGTGTGTGTGTGTGTGTGTCAGGTGCAAGACGACACAAGCAGTTCTTCTGCTGTGATATCGCCTTCATTTCACAAAGCCGCCACTAGGCAGCAGAGTCTCCCCTTCTACACCATCTCCTTCCTCACTAATTCTGAGGAATCCTGCAGACACACAAAAACAGATATTTGTAGGTTATTCACAGATCACATTAGAATAAATACGTCAACATAAGTTAATTGATTCTAAGTGGGACATGTACTTACAGAGACGCATACTTCATTAGTGAAGTCCCCCGCCATTGGTTGTGCCGGAACTGGAGACACAGTCATTCGGTCCTGCTGAAAATGGACAAAAGGAGAATGATAACAAATGTGCAAATATTTCATGTTAGAAACACCTTCTTGAGCCGTTCCTTGAACCGTTCTTGAATCAGGTGAAAAAACCCCAAGCCATAATACTCACTGTGGGGTGTGGGTCATACATGTCATTGGCAATGCCTTCGATAGCGGAAGGCGAAGCTGATTGTTCCACAGCTCCGCCAGTCATTGCCTTTGTTTTGTCCTGAGTGTGCAGGTAGTAGTACAGCAACACTCCCAGAGTGGCCAGCAGCAGCAGTACCACGATGATGGAAGCAACAATACCTCCTGCGTTGTCTGGTTCTGGTGTGGCTGTATTGGACATAAGGTGCTATTAGATAAGGGTTGCTCAGCCAGGCCTGGCGAGTGGCATGAGCCATGAAAAAGATATTGCTTGTGTCTTACTTGTTAGTGGGTCTTTTGCTTCACCGGCACAGTTGAATCCTATGTCATAGTCAATGTCATCCAGGGCCAAGACTCCAGCGTATCCTTTGAAACCCTCAAATATAATCTAGAAACACACATTCTCAATAAACAACAACCCTTCCTTGCAATAATACAATATGAGACAATATATATAGGTAACTGGCAAAATAAAGGAAACACCAAAATAAAGTGTCTTAATAGGCCGTTGGGCCACCACGAGCCAGAACAGCTCCAATGTGCCTCGGCATAGGAGGGATGCGACACAAGAAAATCCAGCATTTGGTGTTTTGTTGATGGCGGTGAAAAACGTAGTCTCAGGCGTCACTCCAGAATCTCCCCTAAGTGTTCAAATCTTGTGACCGAGATGCACACGTACACGATCGCACACACACACTTTAAGCCCCCTATGCTCCGTTGAGATGCCCTCTTTCAAAGTCACTGAGATCTCTTCTTCTAGCCATGGTAGCCATAATAATGGGTAACTGGGCATTTTTATACATGACCTGAAGCATGATGGGATGTTAATTGCTTAATAAACTCAGGAACCACACCTGTGTTGTGTGTGTGTGTGTGTATGTACTTGTGTGATGTCTGACCTGATACTCTTCAGCAGAAGTGATGTCAACATTGAAGCGTGACCAAACTGCTCCCACCTCTTCCACACTCAACATTTGTTCCAGGTTCCCTTCAGACTGCCTACACACCTTCAGATGACTACCATCTGCATGGACACAGTATGGAATATAACGGCATTAACAAACTGGCAACCAGGATCACCAACATCATGGTCGGCATCATCACATAGAAACAGACAGGTAAGGCAGGTTGTTTGATAGAGTTAAGACAGCAGTGGTAAAGTCCAGTGGTGTAGGTTGGGTCTTACGGGAGACTGGTTTGTACACCCAGAAGCGCAGGCAGGTGCCCATGGTGGAGGGCAGATGAGGACTCAGTAACCAGGCCTTGTATTTGGCTGTGTCCCTGGTGCTACTGGGGAGGAACAGGAAGTGACCTGCAGAATGGACACAAGGACAATAAGACTGGGACCATCAGAACATGGATTCTAATCTGGAAGAGTAGAATTTCAGAGGCCAATTTGATGCTTATGACGACTCTTATAATGCATTATAACTGCATCATACCTGCATCTTGTAAGTAAAGTGTGAGGATTAATCAAGACCGTAGCTTACAGTAAATGCATTTAAATGTGTCAGTGTGTAACCTCTCTCTGTCCCAAGGGTGTGGTCATGGGATGGGGTGGGGTAGTGGGTCTCTGCCTCAGCACTGGTCAGCTCCCAGTCCAACTGGTCTAGCTCAGGGTTCTGAGTGTTGGTCCAGTCACACATTCCTATCTCCAGGTCACACTTAGTACCTGACAAACACACCAGCATGCATGTCACTAACACACACAATAAGAATAATTATCTCTCTGTGTGTTCGTGAGTGTGTAAAGTACTGACCAAGTGTTTGACAAGGATGGCTTGAGAAAATTACGTCATCAACTGAGACATGAGTGCCTTTGCCACCCGCTCCCTGCACCTCAAACTCCAACTGAAACACAAACCATTTTCAATTCAGTCATTTAGCAGACACTTATCCAGAGCGACATACAGAAGCAATTAGGGTTAAGTGCCTTGCACAAGGGTATATCGTCAGATTTTTCATCTAGTTGGCTCGGGGATTCAAACCAGCGACCTTTCGGCTACTGGCCCAACACTAGGCTGCTTACATCTGACCTTTCAGTGCTTGCAGTGTCTGACCAGTGGCTTGATCACATGACATCATGTACACTACCTGCCAGTCTGTGATGGTGCTGCTGATGTTGCCGTTGCCTTGGCGCCAGACATCTCCCTGGTCCAGGTTGTTGGAGAAGATCTTCACCCTATCTCCTTTCACTGGCTTCATGTACACAGTCAGCAAACCTAAAATAGATCACACACACACTAATGTTGGTGAACATATTTTTTTGTAGTACATTTACCCCTTTTTTGTGATATCCAATTGGTAGTCACAGTCTTGTCCCATTGCTGCAACTCCCGCTACAGCGCGATGGGACAAGGACATCCCAGCTGGCCAAGCCCTCCCCTGACCCGGACGACGCCTGGCCAATTGTGCGTCGTCTGTAGTGACTCCTCAAGCATTTCGATGCCTTAGACCGCTGCGCCACTCTGGAGGCCCCAGCATGCAAAGTGTGACGTGTGATTGAGGGTGGGTATGTACTGTAAAAGGTATATACTCACCAGGATTCTCTCCCCCCATGTGGTACCAGAAGTGAACACACTCTGTTTGTGCCACGCCTACTCGCACAGGGGATGTAAGGGTGGCCACACTGCCCTGTGGTAGGATCTCCACATCACTGTCTGCCATCATGTAGTACCCTAAGGACCAACAATAGGATATGTTTAAGTAGATTCCATGTATCTTTGTATCTCTCACTACTTGTATTTCTGAGAGGTATTGACATGTTGAAAGCACTGAGCTGTCTGTTTAAACAACTAGCACACAGCTCAGACACCCATGCATACCCCACAAGACATGCCACCAGAGGGCTCTTCACACTCCCCAAGTCCAGAACAGACTATGGGAGGTGCACATTACTACATAGAGCCACGACTACATGGAACTCTATTCCACATCAGGTAACTGATGCAGCAGTAGAATCAGATTGAAAAAACAGATAAAAATACACCTTATGGAAGAGTGGGGACTGTGAAGCAACACAAACATAGACACAGACACATGCATACAAACACATGATAACATACGCACTATACACACACGTACACATGGATTGTGTGTTGTAGATATGTGGCCTTGAAGGCACACAGTGTGTTGTGAAATCTGTTATAAACGTATTGTAATGTTTTAAAAATTGTATAACTGCCTTAATTTTGCCAGACTCCAGGAAGAGTAACGGGATCCATAATAAATACAAAGTATGTCCTTTTGTCGTTCTATTTCTCTCTCTCTCCGTCTCTCACCCATCACTGTCTCCAGTGTGTGGTCTGTTTTTGGCCCAGTGTTGGAGGACTGCCAGTTAGTGTGGAGCCAGCTGGCAGTGCCAGTGCTGGTGTAGCCGCATTGCTGGCCTTCAAAGGAGCACTTATTGGGCACGGTGCATGGGCCGTTCACAAACGCCACATCATCTAGTGCAACCCGCCCGTCAAAGCCGGAGCGCACTGCTTCAAATATCAGCTGTGTGTGTTTGTGAATCAGAGAGGAGGAAGGAGAGGGGAGCGGGGAGCAGGGGTGGAGAGGGAAGTGTCATATCAATGTCAACATGAACAGACATATTCTATTTTTGTTATTATTATGTTTATTATGTGTAACTGGACCTGAATCGTGTATTGAACCCACTCATACCTGGAAGCTAGTTAGCTGCTCAGATACTGGACAGTGTCCCTCATGCCAGAAGTTGCCATGGGCACCACTGCGGCTCCATAGCAGACTCTCACCGCCGTAGGCATCACGCATCTTAACACTGAGTGCACCTGAGAGGGATAGAGAGAGGGTGAGATGGAGGGGAGTTGAGAGAGAAGGAGTAAAAACATAGGAAGAGGATGTGAGAGGAAGAGAAGAGGGAGATAGAAATAGAACGTGAAAGTGGTGTTCATTGTGTTCAGGAGTGACTCTTCTGGAAGTCAAGGAGAGCCCTTCATCCTCACCTGTCTCAGGCCCGTAGAGCTTATAATAGAAGGACAGGCAGTGATGTCCGGGGGTGCCTGGCTGACGGTACGATAACAGACGGCCAGACACACCCCGTAACAAGGGGCTCCATACGTCTACAGCAAGGCTTTTACCTGTTATCAAAGGCAGGATTAATTAAGGCGTTATAGACCCCTAATGACTTAATGATCAGGTCCATTGGTTACATAGAGAGCAGAGAACACTTGGAGTAAAGCTACTATGTGAGAAGTACGACATGTTTAGAATGTAAAACTGGTATGTGGTTATGTGAACCTAGCTAACTATTCTATGCAGGTGTAAGGTCATGTTAGTACCGACGCCAATGGAATGGTCCATCCCTGTGAGCAGGCTCCAGTCAAAGTTGTCCGTTTGATCCTGGTACCAGCCACACAGTCCCTCTTCGAAGTTACATGACAGAGCTGTCCAGAAGAAACAAATCATATCAGCAGAAAATCAACAAAATAAAATGCTATATACTATACAGGATGTGTGTGACCATACTGAAATACTAAATGATCACAACAACAACAATATTTGTTCAAACTGAAACATAAATTGCTTACCTGTGGGAGAGGATGGGAAATACTGAGCGTGACAGTTGATGAAACGAACATCCTTCACAGATATTCTGGCACATGGGCACAACTTCCTAGCACGAGCCACAAATTCCATCTTGGAAAGAGAGGGGGAGTGAAAGAAAGAGTAACCACAGCATCAAAAAATGAATACAATTAATATGGTAGTAGATAATACAAGATAAACCAAACCAAACCATAAGCATGTCCTGAAGGTATCATACCTGGAAGCGGTGATCCCTGGCTCCGATGTACACCTGCGCCTGCTGGTACACCCCCTCTACAGGTCCTGTTTTCCCACTGAACTCCCACAGCCTGGGCAGAATGCCCAACAGACTGTCAATCACCCGGATGGACAGCTCACCTAGGGGAGAAAACAGGGAACAAAGAGGCAGAGGTAAAGACAAGGAGCGGCAGATGTCCTGAACTGTAGGAGGGACATAGGTTTTGGTTAAGGGGATTGTTAGGGTTTTCTTGCAGGTGTCTGAGGCCGTGTTACCGGTGTGATTGCTCTTGCTGGTCAAGGAGTAGGAGAAGTTGAGGGTGCAGGCTGGCCCCGAGGGGCCCAGGAGAGGGGTGCGTGTCTGGGCCTCAGTTAACTGCTGCCCTGGGGCTTCAGCTAAAAACAGGTACTTGTCTGAGGGCAGCGAGAGAGATGGAGAGAGTTGGAGGTCTATCACTATACTGAAAAACAAACTAAACAAAATGTACAGCTGACCAGACATGGCCACTCATACCTTATAGTATCTTGATATGCACACAAGCATAACACACAGAAGCAAGTATGCACACGCATACGCACACACTCATCTGTCCAAAAGTTACCTTTGGGGGTGTCATTCAGGACCCACTGCTGGCTTCCAATGCTGCTGTCTGTCCATCCAGAGCTGCCCTTCTCATAGGAGAAGTCCCCTACACAAACACACACACTAAGAACATGCAGATTCACACCAAACATTTTTTGACAAATACAGTTGAAGTCGGAGGTTTACATACACTTAGGTTAGAGTCATTAAAACTTGTTTTTCAACCACTCTACAAATTTCTTGTTAACAAACTATAGTTTTGGCAAGTCGGTTAGAACATCTACTTTGTGCATGACAAGTAATTTTTCCAACAATTGTTTACAGACAGATTATTTCACTTATTATTCACTGCATCACAATTCCACTGGGTCAGAAGTTTACATACACTAAGTTGACTGTGCCTTTAAACAGCTTGGAAAAATCCAGAAAATGATGTCATGGCTTTAGAAGCTTCTGATAGGCTAATTGACATCATTTGAGTCAATTGGAGGTGTACCTGTGGATGTGTTTCAAGGCCTACCTTCAAACTCTGTGCCTCTTTTGCTTAAAATCATGGGAAAATCAAAATAAATCAGCAAAGACCTCAGAAAAACAATTCTAGACCTCCACAAGTCTGGTTCATCCTTGGGAGCAAATTCCAAATGCCTGAAGGTACCACGTTCATCTGTACAAACAATAGTACGCAAGTATAAACACCATGGGACCACGCAGCCGTCATACCGTTCAGGAAGGAGACCCGTTCGGTCTCCTAGAGATTAACATATTTTGGTGCGAAAACTGCAACTCAATCCCAGAACAACAGCAAAGGACCTTGTGAAGATGCTGGAGGAAACAGGTACAAAAGTATCTATATCCACAGTAAAACGAGTCCTATAATCGACATAACCTGAAAGGCCGCTCAGCAAGGAAGAAGCCACTGCTCCAAAACCGCCATAAAAAAGCCAGACTTCGGTTTGCAACTGCACATGGGAACAAAGACTGTACTTTTTGGAGAAATGTCCTCTGGTCTGATGAAACAAAAATAGAACTGTTTGGCTATAATGACCATCATGAATAAACCAAGATGGCATAGCAGTCAGACGTCCTTTATCCTCTTTCTTTTCGTGTCCCGTGTATATATATATTTACATCTTTCTTCGTATATCTTTTATATATTTTCTTTTTCCAAAAACTCAACTTCAAAACACTCTCCTGCAACCCGCCGATTTTTAAAAAGTATTATTTACCTCAAATCTGTAATCCACAATAGAAGCTAGCCAGAAGCTAACCGGAAGTTAGCAAGAAGCTAACCAGAAGCTAGCAAGAAGCTAGCCAGTTTACTGGCTAACGTTATTATTCAGCTAACTACGGTTTGGACACTGTGTTAACAACCCTCCAGATGAGCTTCAATGCCATACAACTCTCTGTGGCCTCCAATTGCTCTTAAATACAAGTAGAACTAAATGCATGCTCTTCAACCGATCGCTGCCTGCACCTGCCCGCCCGTCCAACATCACTACTCTGGACGGTTCTGACTTAGAATATGTGGACTACAAATACCTAGGTGTCTGGTTAGACTGTAAACTCTCCTTCCAGACCCATATCAAACATCTCCAATAAATCTAGAATTGGTTTCCTATTTCGCAACAAAGCATCCTTCACTCATGCTGCCAAACATACCCTTGTAAAACTGACCATCCTGCCGATCCTCGACTTCGGCGATGTCATTTACAAAATAACCTCCAATACCCTAGTCAATAAATTGGATGCAGTCTATCACAGTGCCATCTGTTTTGTCACCAAAGCCCCATATACTACCCAACACTGCGACCTGTACGCTCTCGTTGGCTGGCCCTCGCTTTATACTCGTCGCCAAACCCACAGGCTCCAGGTCATCAACAAGACCGTGCTAGGTAAAGTCCCCCCTTATCTCAGCTCGCTGGTCACCATAGCAGCACCCGCCTGTAGCACGCGCTCCAGCAGGTATATCTCTCTGGTCACCTCCAAAACCAATTCTTCCTTTGGCCGCCTCTCCTTCCAGTTCTCTGCTGCCAATGACTGGAACGAACTACTAAAATCTCTGAAACTGGAAACACTTATCTCCCTCACTAGCTTAAGCACCAGCTGTCAGAGCAGCTCACACATCACTGCACCTGTACATTGCCCATCTATAATTTAGCCAAAACAACTACCTCTCCCCCTACTGTATTTATTTATTTTGCTCCTTTGCACCCCATTATTTCTCTCTCTACCTTGCACATTCTTCCACTGCAAATCTCCCATTCCAGTGTTTTACTTGCTATATTGTATTTACTTCGCCACCATGGCCTTTTTTTTTTGTTTTTTTTTTTTGCATTTACCTCCCTTATCTCACCTCATTTACTCACATTGTATATAGACTTGTTTTTCTACTGTATTATTGACTGTATGTTTGTTTTACTCCATGTGTAACTCTGTGTTGTTGTATGTGTCGAACTGCTTTGCTTTATCTTGGCCAGTTCGCAATTGTAAATGAGAACTTGTTGTATCATGTTGTGGGGGTGCTTTGCTGCAGGAGGGATATGCGCACTGCACAAAATAGATGGCTTCATAAGGAAGGAAAATGATGTGGATATATTGAAGCAACATCTCAAGACATCAGTCAGGAAGTTAAAGCTTGGTCGCAATGAGTCTTCCAAATGGACAATGACCCCAAGCATTCTTCCAAAGTTGTGGCAAAATGGCTTAAGGACAACAAAGTCAAGGTATTGGAGTGGCCATCACAAAGCCTTAACCTCAATCCCATAGAAAATGTGTGAGCAGAACTGAAAAAGCTTGTGCGAGCAAGGAGGCCTACAAACCTGACTCGGTTACACAAGCTCTGTCAGGAGGAATGGGCCAACATTCACCCAACTTATTGTGGGAAGCTTGTGGAAGGCTACCTGAAATGTTTGACCCAAGTTAAACAATTGAAAGGCAATGCTACCAAATACTAATTGAGTGTATATAAACTTCTGACCCATTGGGAATGTGATGAAACAAATAAAAGCTGAAATAAATCATTCTCTCTACTATTATTCTGACATTTCACATTCTTAAAATAAAGTGGAATTTTTACTAGGATTAAAATGTCAGGAATTGTGAAAAACTGAGTTTAAATGTATTTGGCGAAGGTGTATGTAAATTTCCGACTTCAACTGTATAATACACCTACAATAATACATACATCGTAAACGCAGAGTACTCACCGCACTTGGCCTCGTCATCTTTATCCTCACAGTCTTCACGAAAGTCACAGATCTTACTGGTATCGCTAGTGCAAGGATGCCCAGGAGGTTTGGGGAAATTTTCTAATGTGAAATTTTCTGCAAGAGGAAAGGTGGGAAGGGGACAGAGTAAGCGGGTAAATAGATGCAGTATACATGCTATGTTATGACCATATTGCACTGTGCTGTTGGTTAACATTATTAGTAGTTCAGTTCTGTATACATTGTGTGATTCAGAAGATACCTTCCTTGTATGTGTTTATTTGGTTCACCTTTAGAGAGACGGCAGTTAGGAGACATCATAATGCTATCTATAGCAACCCCTCCATACTCCTTGTCTCGGATCGCAGCCACAAACACAAGCTAAGACAGATGAATGTCATTAAAAGGAGAAAGAGAGCAATATGCAAATGAAAAGGTGGTCAGTATTCAACAGGCTTTTATAACAATACTGTCCCTCATCCAATGTAAAGCTCTTTGATTATCTGGAAAACCATCTGAAACAGATGTCCACGCTTTGATTATGTCCACAAAGCCCTATCCAGTCCACTCACTTGGAAGCTGGTGTTGCTAATGATCTCCACCTCAGCCTTGACCCAGAGGTCCCCTAGGGCACCCCCCCTCTGCCACACCGGGTAGATCTCAGTGTCTGCCACCAGCACAGACAGGCCTCCAGACCTTGGCCCAAACTGGTGGCTGTACATCACCATCTACAGGGCAGACATGATGTTCATTTAGGTGTTTTTGCTCACATTAAAGACAAGTATCTATACAGACTGTAGTACATTAGTAATAAAAGTGAACATAATGATTGATTCAACTATTGTTACCTTGACTGAGAGGTTAGCAATATGATGACTGTCAAGAGTGATGTGTGTGATAGTGTGTGATAGTGTGTGTATGTGTGATGTGCGTTTGGTAGCCTTACACCAGTAATATAAATGTTGCTGGTTTGAATCCCTGAGTCTACAGGGTGAAAAATCAGCCGATGTGCTCTTGAGCAAGGCACTTATCCCTAATTGTTCCTGTAAGCTAAATGGCAAAAAATGTTACATGTAAATGTGCGTATAAAGTTCAAAAGACTGGCCTGCCAAGGTAGAAGCCATGTGTGTGTGTGTGGAGACAGCATTATTGTGCCTTAGTGCATACCTTGCAAGGATGTGTGCTATTGGTTGGTTCCAGTAGAGGGCTTTGAAAGGATGTCCAATCAGATTTGAGCCCGCCTTCAGGTACAGTGACATACAGGAAGTGACCTTCAGGGCAATAACACAAGTTGAAGACATCTCACTGAGGAAAAAAATCAGGACAGAACAAGTATTACTATGTTTCTATAATGTCATTGAGCTTGTACCCGATGCAGTATTGTCGGAATGGTCTCTACCAGGTCCTTTAAAAGGGTCTGTTGTGGAGATATTGGCTTGACTGGTCCTTGTCCACTTCAGACTAGTGGAGAGAGTCCTCAGGTCCCAGTTACACACTCCTTCCTCAAAGTCACAGCCCCAGTAGCCTCCTAAACACACAAAGCCATACAGAGTTCATAAAAATAGTGGAACAGGGTTAAAATAAGGATGAAATAAGGTGACTCTCACCACAATTCTGCTCATCAGTTTTGTCACCACAGTCATCAGAGCCGTCACAGACCTGACGCTGCTCCACACAGCCCTCCCTGTTACACTGCAGTAACCCTGCAGCACACGACTCCCCTGGGACTGGCACTGAGAACAAAGAGAGAGGTAGAGGTGGAGAGAAAGAGAGAAAAGAGAGAGAAAGAGTTAAAATAGTAATCTCTCTTAACTCAAAGTGATGTTAAAACCTTTTTGGGATAGGGGGCAGCATTTTCACTTTTGGATGAATAGCGTGCCCAGAGTGAACTGCCTCCTAATCTGTCTCAGATGCTAATATATGCATATTTTATTTTATTTTTATTTTTTATTTTACCTTTATTTAACCAGGTAGGCAAGTTGAGAACAAGTTCTCATTTACAATTGCGACCTGGCCAAGATAAAGCAAAGCAGTTCGACAGATACAACAACACAGAGTTACACATGGAGTAAAACAAACATACAGTCAATAATAAAGTATAAACAAGTCTATATACAATGTGAGCAAATGAGGTGAGAAGGGAGGTAAAGGCAAAAAAGGCCTTGGTGGCAAGGTAAATACAATATAGCAAGTAAAACACTGGAATGGTAGTTTTGCAATGGAAGAATGTGCAAAGTAGAAATAAAAATAATGGGGTGCAAAGGAGCAAAATAAATAAATTAAATACAGTTGTGAAAGAGGTAGTTGATAGGGCTAAATTATATGTGGGCTATGTACAGGTGCAGTAATCTGTGAGCTGCTCTGACAGTTGGTGCTTAAAGCTAGTGAGGGAGATAAGTGTTTCCAGTTTCAGAGATTTTTGTAGTTCGTTCCAGTCATTGGCAGCAGAGAACTGGAAAGAGAGGCGGCCAAAGAAAGAATTGGTTTTGGGGGTGACTAGAGAGAGATATATTAGTATTAGTATTGGATAGAAAACACTCTGAAGTTTCTAAAACTGTTTGAATGATGTCTGTGAGTATAACAGAACTCATATGGCAGGAGAAAACCTGAGAAAAATCCAACCAGGAAGTAGGACATCTGAGGTTTGTAGTTTTTCAATGCTTGACCTACCGAGTACACATTGAGATATGGATGAGGTTGCACTTCCTAGGGCTTCCACTAGATGTCAACTGTCTTTTGAAACTTGAATGAGGATTCTACTATGAAGTAGGGGCTCATGAGACCTCTTTGAGTCAGTGGTCTGGCAGAGAGCCTTGCTCTCATGACGCACACTCCCGACAGAGTTACCTCGCATTCCAGTGCTTTTTCTGAAGACAAAGAAATTCTCCGGTTGGAACATTATGGATGTTTTATGTTAAAAACATCCTAACGATTGATTCCATACATCGTTTGACATGTTTCTAAAGGACAGTAATGGAACTTTGAGTTTTTGTCTGGATGAAATGCTTGTGCCTCATGAAGATGGATTACTGGGCTGAACACGCTAACAACAAGTGGCTATTTGGACATAAATGATGGAACTTTATGGAACAAATCAGTCATTGATTGTGGAACTGGGATTCCTGGAAGTACATTCTGATGAAGATCAAAGGTAAGTGAATATTTATGGTGTTGTTTCTAACTTTGTTGATTCCAAAATGGCGGCTATTCCTCTGGCTGTTTTGGGTTCTGAGTGCCGTTCTCAGATTATGCTTTTTCCGTAAAGTTTTTTTAAAATCTGACACAGCAGTTGCATTAAGGATAAGTCTATCTTTAATTCTGTGAATAACACTAGTATCTTTTATCAATGTTTATTATTAGTATTTCTGCAAAATCCCCAGATATTTTGGAATCAAAACATTACTGCACGTAAGGCGCCAATGTAAACTGAGATTTTTGGATATAAATATGCACATTATCAAACAAAACATACATGTATTGTGTAACATGATGTCATATGAGTGTCATCTGATGAAGATCATCAAAGGTTAGTGATTCATTTTATCTCTATTTCTTCTTTTTGTGACTCCAATCTTTGGCTGGGAAAATGGCTGTGTTTTTTCAACTTGGTGGTGATCTAACATAATCATATGTTGTGCTTTAGCTGTAAAGCATTTTTTGAAACAGGACACGATGGGTAGATTAACAAGATGTTTATCTTTCATTTGCTATATTGGACTTGTTAATGTGTGAAAGTTACATATTTCTAAAAAATATTTTTGAATTTCGCTCGCTGCCTTTTCAGGGGAATGTTGTCGAGGTGTTCCGCAAGCGGAACCCCAGCGCTAGAAAGGTTAACACACTGACACAGAATAACAGATCTGAGGAAGAGTGCATAAAGAAACAGAGGAATCAAAAGACAGAAAAAGAGCGAGACTCACAAGGCAGGGCACAGTCGAAGAACTGCAGCTGGTCTATAGCCACGTCTCCCCGGCGCCCCTCGGTGCGTTGGGAGTGGAGGCGGATCTGGAAGGTGGTGGGGATGCGTCCCAGGAAGACGGTTGCCTCCCTCCAGCCACGCACGCTGGTGCTCTCAGGACGCCACACCACTGCCTGCTGGGTGCTGTCCTCCCTATACACAGATGCCCACAGTGGGGCAGGCCCCATTCCTGTGAACCCTGATAATAGTATAAAGGTTAGATTTTGGGGGAATTTACCTCATTCTACACAGTGGCTAACCCCTGTGTTTCCCATGCTAAAATTGATCAGAAGAACTAGCTAAATATTACTGTAAAACCCTTGATTTTGTAATGCTATTGTGTTACCTGGGTCCCAGAGGAAGTATCTGAGGTGCATTCGGCATGAGGGAGAAGACTGTTTCATCATTGGAGATGCCATCACTGCAGTGCTGGGAGAATGTGCCTTCACTTCGGTCACTCCCATAAACCAACCTGAAAAAATAAAACACGCAGTCATTGTATAATCTCCCACACACAAATAGCCCCATTCACCAAAGCCCCATATACTACCCACCACTCTCGTTGGCTGGCCCGCACTTCATATACGTCGCCAAACCCACTGGCTCCAGGTCATCTATGTCTTTGCTAGGAAACGCTCTGCCTTATCTCAGCTCACTGGTCACTATAGCAGCACCCACCCGTAGCACGCGCTACGGGTGGGTGCACGGACAGGTATATTTCACTGGTCACCCCCAAAGCCTATTCCTACTTTGGCCGCCTTTCCTTACAGTTCTCTGCTGCCAATGACTGGAACGAATTGCAAAAATCACTGAAGCTGGAGACTCATATCTCCCTCACTAACTTTAAGCATGAGCTATCAGAGCAGCTCACAGATCACTGCATCTGTACATAGCCCATCCAACTACCTGATAAAATAATGTATATGTTGAAAGATAATGATAAATTGATTCCATTCTGAAACCTTATAACTGTATGAAATTGATTAGAATCATAAAATTATAATCTGATGATGTGTGTAGTTTTAGTCAGAATTAGGTTAAACAATGTATCTGTATAGTGGAAAAACACAGACTGTCTGAACAAGGCGTAGTTTAGTGTTTGAACTTGTATGTGTGTGCCGAAGAAAAAAACAGAACAGTTAAACTGTGTTTGGACCGACCTGGCTAGGCCTCTGAGGAACCTATGATAGCATAGGGAGTACTTCTCAAGGTTTCCCTAATCTCGGGGGAATGGAACTGTCGGCTGGGCAGTGATACACAGTGGTGAGAACTATGGAGAAGGATAAAACTCCCCTACTGCTTGTGTGGAAGTATGTGCGCAGCTATAAAATGTCTTTGTATAATGGACTTTAGTACAGTTTATTCAAAGAACGTTCTATCTTTTTGCATAAGCTGAGCTTTTGATTAATTATTATTAAACCCATGGTCTTACAGATCTCGGGGATTGGTCAGAGCTATATATTGTCAGTTATTATCATTGGGATTGAAAATTCTTGTGACACTACCTCATCCCCATATTGTTATATATTTATAAAAACATTTACTCCTTTGCACCCCAGTATCTCTACTTGCACATTCATCTACTGCACATCTATCACTCCAGTGTTTAATTGCTAGATTGTAATTACTTCGCCACTACAGCCGGTTTATTGCCTTACCTCATTTGCACACACTGTATACAGATTTTTTTCCTATTGTGCTATTGACTGTACGTTTGTTTATTCCATGTGTGACTCTGTTGTTGTTTGTGTCGCACTGCTTTGCTTTATCTTGTCCAGCTCGCAGTTGTAAATGAGAATTAGTTCTCAACTGGCCTACCTGGTTAAATAAAAAAATTAAATAAAAAATAGATGTGAATTACATTTTTTAGTAGTGTGTGATACAAATCTTCTTAGCCCTGTGTTTTAGTGTTTTTTAAATTAGTGTACATTCACTGGGAGAGCAGGAGTGTGAGTATCTGAGTGCACCGAGTCCCTATCTGTGTGTTGTAGTACTGTCGAGAGTGTACCTGTGGCTGTCCCAATGGTGAAGTCTGAGGAGGGTCCGCTGTCTGGCAGTGTGTCCCCTCTCTGACGCCTCTCCCAGGAGTAGGCCTTCTCCAAGGACTGGTCCTGCCAGCCACACACGTCTGGGTCCTCAAAGTCACACACAAAGTCCATCCCTCTGTAGCCTTGGGTTTCACACCAACACGCACGATACAGACAGGCAGACAGATAGGCAAGCAGACAGACAGGCATCACTTAAAATCAAAAGCTTGTATTGCAATGTGTTTGTCTGAGGGAGCTGCAGTGTGTGTTCTTGGAAATTGGTTTTTCTTCCTTTTTCCATCCCGTTCTAGTGATATAACATAACGTTTGGTAAATGTCAGCGCTGCATGATTGGTGTTCAGTGGCAAATGGGCACGGTCACTGGAGCGCAGGTACTAGAATTGATTTGTACGGCTCAGTCAGAGCAGAGGGAGTCTTACCACAGCCGTTTTCATCGATGCAGTCTGTACAGTCACAAACAAAGTCACACTTCAGCTCTGGGGTCTGGCATGCAAGTGTCTGTGAGCCAATCGCTGCAAAACAACAGACTCATCATTGACTTTGACAATAATCTCCATCTACAGTACAGTAGGAGAGTGATTTAAGCAAAAAAAACTAAAACAGTCTTTTTTAAGTGGCCAATTGCATAAATGCCCCAGTAGGATCTTCCATTCTCGGACCCGAGTGAGTACGTGCAATAATTACCCGGGCAGTAACTAACCCCTTAATTCCCCTCTTATCAGAACCCATTATAATCAACGTTTTATGAGGCTGCTAATGTTAGCAGGCTCAAAGGCCATACAGTGCAGTAATCTGGGAAATGTTCAATCCAAGGTCCCTGACAGCAGCTATTACAGAATCCATGTCACAAGAGTCCATAAAGTAACACTGTAAATAATAAATAACCATTTTTGTGGTAGCAGTAACTTCCAAAGCCACAGGACCTAGGTTCATCATGCACCTGTGATCTACACAGCCTATTTCAAGTCAAAAACAAAAACGATATTGCACTTCCTTGATAACTGTGAATTTAAAAAATGTCCTTGTTGCTGACACGGACAGGGAGTTCAGTAAACACTAGCCTACATTTAGCAAAGTATTGCATGAAGACTAGTGTCAATGTTCTTACCCCAGTGAAACGTCAGCAGTAAAACCAGTGCTGAAATCCCTCTGTTAAATCCCATGTTACCCTTCTCTTTCTGCTGGAGCTGTGGACGTCTGAACACCACCTGGCACCTACTAGACTGTGATAACAGCCACGGTCTGCCTCTGACCTCCTCTGATCTGCTGATAGATAACAGGTAGACTTTACATCCACCTGCATCGGTCAGAGCCGTCGGTCGTAAAACAGCACATTCCATCTTTAAAGGTACTTTACTGAACAGAGGACTAAATATTGTGGCTGCAAGCATTCATCAAAGGTCCTGAATTCCTCTTCATGGCAGATCTGCAGTGCTCAGTGTCATGTAGAAACCTGACTTCTACATGCTCAGAGCCAAGGCACTGAATAGTGATAGGATACTAATTTGCAATGTATACCTTTATGAAAGTACCAACTTGTGATATGGATACTTTAAATTCACTATAGATACATCATTTAATTGGCAGTAGCACATACTGACAGCAAGGTATATTTTAGGTACATGATTGAGTGTAGATTTGCAGTATACAGTGATGTAATGGTAAAAACAATAGGTGGGTAAACTGATTGTGGTGTAAAAAGTAACACTCCCTATACTTTCATGTAAACTGCATTTACCCTCCACTATACCACTGTGCCTGTATGGCAACATCGGAAGTTAACACATTTCAGATCAATGAGTTCATCTGACCTTATCTGATATCCACATTTATAAATCACTCATGTAGCAGTTGCTCAGCAATTTGAAGTTTAGTGGCTCCCAAAACCATATGAACTTCCTGTAGTTAGCTACACAGTGAGATAAAAGTAGAGAGAAACGTAATGACAGATGCGTTTTTTTCTGTTATGAAAACAGGAGTGCGCTATTTGAAAGATGGAGTGTTATATTTCCCCTATGTTGAACCACATTGCTCAACATGATAATGGTTTTATGACTACATGACCGGAGATGGAATTTCATACTCATTCGTTTTCAGGTACCGGTATTGTATGATATAAAATGTCCTTACTAAACATGAATTCATGCTAATAAAGCATACGTTACAATGTA